>NW_023396526.1:327500-627500 GCF_011125445.2 Fundulus heteroclitus
TCTCTGTGCAGTGCCACATCCATAACAGCGTGACAGTGCTCTTTGTCTTTGAAGACACTCAGGTTGATTATATCTGAAGCTTGAGGACAGACACTCAGACAATCTTCTGTTATACTGAAGAAAAACATAGCATTAAATATGTCAAAAGACACTTATGTTTCTGCACATGCAAATATGTGCATTTAGTGCTCATAGTTGTATCACAGTAGCCATATCGCAGTTGATATAAGCATTTAAGCTTCTTGTATCGAAAGCCTGCGTGACAAAGATTTCCTCATATCCAACATTTCGCAAAAAAGCCATGTAATACCTCCCAGAATGTGTCACCACTAGCCTTGTACCTCTTCCAAATGTATTAGTTATGTGTGATGCTTACACACATCTAATGACAGACAAGGGATAGAAGAAGAAAAACATGCCCAGTTGTCTGTTTTGATGAAAAGTGCTCTCACTGTAGCTCAGTCAGTACAGCTGCATGGTAAGCTTTGGTGCAGTTGACTCAACTCACAGTATGACTACAACAGAATGCACAGTAATTATCTGCTGATCTCAGATCAGCACTTTTTATTTGGATAATAGCCATTTATTACGTCAAATTAAAAAGAAAAAGTTGAACTTTTTTTTATTTAACTAAATAATCCCTTTGTATTTTTTATACATATTAAATATTAATACTGTATTAAACTGGGTAGATATCATTAGTCAGTGGCCCTGGTATACCAGTGAGTATAATATCTGCAAAATATTCTACATCATTCTAGAATTGGGGAGTTTTCCAATTAGTAAAGACTGGTGGGAAATTTCCTTGTAAACAAACATTTAATAGTACCACTAATACACCTAGTCAGGATCTGCATTATAGGTAAGAATAATTTGTGACTTACATTATTAACATATTCAACACTTTTTTGTACCCAAACGGGACTTTTCAACCAATAACTGGAATATCTAATAATCATTAAAAATTCCAAATAGTCTCGTGGATTATACATATTCTTGAGACATTATACCTTTAAAACATTTGAATCAATTATGTTCATATCAAAACCATTTTTTTTAATCAATCTTTCAAACAAAACCTTTTTGCAGCTTATATGAATAAGAAACATGTTGATATTACAAATTAAATTAAAAGCAGCACTGTCGGTCATACAGTATGTTCATTTGTGTACTTCATTGATATGAGGTCGTACTGAGCAATGAGTGTTCCCACAACAGGATATGCACATCTTGGCAAGGAGAGGCACATTTTATCTGTAAAGCACATGTCAATAAAAACACAAAGTGTTGTACATAAACAGAACATAAGATAAAAAAAACACACAGAGGAAAGTCCATTGCAGTGGCATAATAGCAACAGGTATAAGATGGTCGACAAACGTTATCTATTGAAGTGTTAGTGACTACAACAGTTTAAATAGAACATTAACATTCAAAGGCACTGCTAAACAAATAGGTTTCTAACCTTAATTTAAAGAAACCCAGGGTTTCAGCACTTCTATACTTGTAAAAGGCACTTTTTGGCACAACGCTGATGTCATGTCAGTCCACCTTTCCACATCCATAAGTGATTCCCCTACTTGTTATTGATCAGGGTTAACGTCTTTATTTCCCACAACACAGGAGCAATAGGCTAGCTTATTGTCAGATTAAAAGTATCACAAACAACATTTAAGCCTGTATTAAACACACTTTTCGTAAATTAAAACATACTTAATTTCTGCATTGAATATTCTAATTTTAAATGCCGTTTTTATTAACTGGAGGTGGGAAAAATCATAAGTAACAGGAATAAAGGCTTAAAAATGCTTTAAAACATAATCTGCCTTTTTTAACACACACACTATATATATATATATATATATATATATATATATATATATATATATATATATATATATATAATTTTTTTATTTTTTTTATTTATTTCCCCCCCCCCCCCCAATACTTCCTCAGCAGTGTATATAGTCATCCACACCCACACTTTGAGATTTAATACATAATCAGGCATTATCAGTGTGTAAGATAGTCATTCCCAAAGAATTCCCAGAAGCAGCAGTCTAAAACTCTTACCCAGACACACTAACAGCATCTGTGTAAGATGAGTCACTGCTCTGTGGAGGATTATTAGGACTCGGAAGTGGAAGCAGAAAAAAAGTCACTGAATTCCAGAGTGACAGATCAAAGATAGACTCTTCATCTTTTTATCGTATGGTTCTGCCTGTAATATGACACATCTCCAGCCAGCACCGTGCAGCAATTGTGTTGATTATAACTATATTTACCTGCTGTTAACTACAAAGGTTGTTACAAAGTGACTAAACAAGAAAGAATTTGGTTTAAAAGTGATTTTGCTTTTTTCACCTCCGTGTTCAGAAATCAACATTTTTACTGTATTATGAAGTTAAAAAGCCAACTCTCCATGTTTATGAGCTCTGAAAACAAATATATCAGCAGTGCTTTAATATTCAGGAGAGGCATCGAGCTCTACTCCAGCTGAATGAGAAGAGGATGTGTTGGCAAGGAAATACAGAGATAAAAAAGGAATAATGTAGCCAGACACTTTCTTGTTAAAAAAAGAAGTCACGTTTAATTTGATAATGGGATAATAATTCATTATTATGATACTGGATCTCTTAAAGGTAAATTTTGTAGGTTTTGTTTAAAGCAGTAAAATGTAGTACCTTGCAGAAAGCCCAGTAGTAGAGCAACAATGAACAGAATGAAACGAAGAAAATTATTATTATAGGTTTTAGCTTTATGGTAGAAAAAAACACCACTGTTAGTATAGTCGTGATGTCAGGTGAATTAAAGAATAAAAAACAACTGCAAATGACAGGACTGATAGACTGAAGGAGATGGTAGTCAGTACTTTTCAAAGTTATCTTTTTCCCCCACTTATATAAATGTAGTTTGTCAGGCTGTTGGAAAAGAGAAGAGTCAAGAGGTTTTCTCACAATAAATTCAAGTGGAACAGATTATATCTGAGAATCACCACCAACATGTCCGTTAATTATCATTTCATGATAAAACTTGTGATCCCATTTGGTAAAATAGATAATGAACAGTTATGATCTCCTTGCACACATATCAACTGGGAGTTCATTGTTATTTCATTGTTCCCCATTAAACAATCAGTCCAATCCTTTAAATATGTCTGTTACCAAAATGTCGTAGATTAAATTGTGATGTTTTAACACTCACTATCAGAAAGAAGTATGTGGATCTCTTGGAGGAAAAAACAAAAACTTTCTTTTATGTTCTAAAATAAAGTTAAAATATTGAGAATAAAGTCAGAGCTTAATTTCAGAAAGAAAGTGGAAATAATGTTATAAATAACATGTAAATCCTGAGAAAATAACATATTTAATTATGTTGTGTTAAAGTGAAAATATTGTTTAGAAAATGAGGCATAGTGAAACTGCTGTGTTCTTTCCTTGCATTCTCCATGCTAAATAATAGTATGTGTACACACAATGTTTATATGTGACAAGAGGAAATAATTTCTTTATTGATGAATCCTATTTGAAAGAAGTAGCTCAATCACATAACATATTATTGTCGCAGTTCTGTGCATCATAGTCATTTGACTTTATCCTTATAATTTTGAGCTTCTTTCTTATCTTTTTAGTTTACATACTTTTTCCTCCACTTCCCTTCCAGTTCTTTTATTATTATTTTGTCCTTTTGGTGCATCCCAAGGACAAACCACCCAAACCTAAGATGAGCGGAGTGGTGTATGCAGTTCAGTGCAGTAAGGAATGTTCTGATCTTTATATTGGAGAAATCAAACAACCTCTCCACAGACGCATGGCTCAACACAGGAGAGCTACCTCCTCAGGTCAAGACTCTGCTGTCCACCTACACCTTAAGGACAAAGGACACTCCTTTGAGGACCAAAATATTCACATTTTGGACAAAGAAGACAGATGGTTTGAAAGGGGTGTGAAGGAAGCCATCTACGTTAAGAGAGAAAAAACAACCTTAAACATAGGAGGGGGCCTTAGGTTCCAACTCTCAAACTTACAACACAGCTATAGGGTTAATTCCGGCCAATCATCACCTCAATTCTCATCCTTATACGAGTGATCAAAACATCGCTCCTTTAAAAAAAAAACAATAACAATCCTAACGACTCATCGCTACAGAGGAGTGGACCAGTTTCAGTTCAATCTGCTGGCTTAATGGCTTTAACAACCGCCCATTATTAAGGGGTGGACCTGTTTCGGTTGAATTTGCATGTTATCTAAGCCATTGCAAGGCCTTTGTTTGGTAATGGTATAAAGCTTGTTACTCCACATTACTCCAGACTTTTTGAATTTAGAAAGCTTCCTGGAGAGGAAGCGAAACGTCTTCAACAACGAAAAACAAGTCCAGTTGCTTTGTTTTTTACTTTTTTTTTTTTTGGAATATTAGAGCATCATCTCATATATTAGATCTAAATTCAGGGCTTTTAAACACTACAAAAAGTCATAACTCTCCAAACAGTCTGAAGACTCAGAACAAAGTCTTTAGCAAAGTACCTCCATATCCCAATATGCAAACAAACACCATAAGAAAAGTGTTTTGGCTCTGCAGGAGTCAGGTCGGAGGATTTAAAACAAACATATGGATTGTGTCCCCAAGATTAACAGTCAATGCTCCTTTCAGTCTGGTGAGATGGCACAGCATTGCATCTCTCCTGCTTTTTGCATTAAATCATTGTTTTGTGTTTTAGTATGCAGAGTATGTGCACCTGTCCTTGGTTTCAGTCTGTACTTAATTTGTGTGTAGTCCTTTGCTTTTCATCTCTCAAGTTAAATTGATACATTTATAAAATCTCCTTAGTTTTTATTTTATTCATCTAAAACCGCATGCATTTCAGAGACTCCCTTTTATGCATTTGAGGTGCAATGCCCAGGCTGGTGCTCTTTGGGTGAACAGGGCAACTCCAAACAATTGTTTGTGCAATTAACAGCTAAAATCTTAACAGCAGAAAAGCAGGAGGCAAAAATAGGAAGGTTATTATGAAAAGAACCCAGATAAGGACCGAAAGGGGTTTATTTTTTTACAGTATACTGATGATTTTAATGTATAGAATACAGTCCCTATATTCACATTTTACACCTTTCCTAAAAGTCACACGCTCTTTAAATTTATCATTATGCTATTTTCAACATCTACTAACTACAGTATATTTTTTATTTTGCACATTTATCCTTACTGCACAGTGCTCTATTCACATTTTTTGTTTTATATTTCAACCCCTGTGAGTATCTAAATATGCTTTCATTTATATTTTAGCTTTGCTCCTGGGACATGTGAATTTCCCTACGGAGGGACAATAAAGATCATTGCTGTTCTGTTCCATTCTATTCTTCTCAGTAAAAAAAAAATATAAAACTATCAATACTCAGATATGGTTGGTCATTTATTGGATATAAATAACCAACTTGTAGACAAAAATAGAGTTAGATAATTGAAAACATAGTCAAACAATTCACCAAATTAAAATAATTATGCAGCAATGAAACACAATAATCTGTACATACAGTTAAGTAAGAAGAAGTAAATGGCTTGGACTTTTATAACTCTTTAACTAGTCTGACGACCCCAAAGTGCTTTACATGACATGAACGGGGACAGATGGACCCAGTATTCAGCCAGACAAACAGGAGGTATGATTACAGAAGGTTCATTTCCATTAAAAAAAACAGGTGTGAGCAGGAACCAAGAAAAACAGGCAGGCAAAAATTAAGGGCAAAAACAGAGCTTGTGGTCGAATAACAGTCCAAGGTCAAACCAGGTAATCAGATCAGCGAGAAAGTCAAGGGCAGAATCCAAAAACAGAGTCAGAGCAGATCTAACAGGCAGGCTAAATAGACAGATGGGGATCAGGCAAGCTCAGATAGTCCTAGGGCAGAATCAGGTCAGGCAAAACAGGCAGGCAGTCAGATAAGGCAGGAAAAACAGGTTCAGGGATCAGGCTGGCTCAGAATCCAAAAAGGCAAATTGGGTGAATATTCACAGGACTAACAGAAAAGAATACGCTGGACAAGACTCACCAAAATGGCACGAAATGATCTGGCAGATTGCAGGGGGCAGAGGCAAGTATTAGTAGGGGAGTGAGCAGGTGAATGGAGTGAAACTAATTACCGGAATGGTTGGAGCTAATCAGGGGAAGGGAAGTGACTGGAAGTAAACTGAAGCTAATTGGATGGTGACTGGAGAAGGGGAGTGACAGGGTGGTGACTAAGAGGTGAAAGAATGCTGACTGGTGATAGAAGTGATTGGAGCAGGCCAGAAGAACTGATAACATAAAACAAAGTACAAAATCAAACCACGATTAAACCCAAACTATTCCATAAACCAAAACTAATACAGAACCTAAACCTAAGACTAAACAGAACACACAACCATAACAAAACCCAAATCTTGACATTACACTACAGTTTTAGTCATTGACCCATTCAAACGCATTCACACCCTGATGGTGGTGAGCCTGCTACAGCATCCCTGGGGCAGACTGACAGAGGCGAGGCTGCCATGCACCGGCGCCGTCTGACCACCGCCAGCAGGCGATTCGAGTGAAGTGTCTTGCCCAAGGACACAACAACTGAGACGGTCGGAGGTGGGGATCGAACCGGCAACCAGCTAATTGAATGACAAACTCCTCTGTGCCATTGTCACCTCACTATAGGCATGCATGAGGCGGATTAGGAATATGGAAAAAGAATAATAATATGTAAATTGTAAAAGCTTTACTGTTCTGCAGAATGGTTAAGCCAAAACTTACAAGAGTATAAATACCTGAAAACAAGCCTCAGTTAGTGTTTTGAAATGTTCTGTTTTTATCAAAACATATTAAATGTCATTTAAATACTGGGGTTTATAATTAAATCTGATTGTTTATAAGCATTTGAAGATCTATACAGTTTCTTGGAATGTTAGCTGTCATCCAATTGACAGTATTAAAACTAGATTATATGGTCAGCAGTGCTTTTAATGAGAGATAATCATAAATCAATATCATTAATATTTTCTCACAGTTTGTGGAAAAGAGACAGGCTGGGAATTTATTTATCAAAGCTGAGGTTTTATTGGTGCAAATTCTGATAATACCTGTATAAAGTGAACACATTCTCCTGCCAGGTCATCATAGCAGTGCTGAACCACAGTGATTCTCTGAATCTTTTTAGAACAAAACAAGTCACTGGGCCGAGCGGCAACGCTCTTTTTCCCTTGAACCCGTGTCCTTTAAAAACTTCCATGTGGATGTTTGTGTTAATGTGAGAGGGCTCATTTTTGACTGAGAGGAAGACAAAGACACTTTGCAATCACTTTTATCATCAGCCAGAAGACAAACACTCCTCACAAGGCCTCATATCCTCACTCTGACAGATTGTTGGGACCTTGTTAAGTCTCAATAGCAACACTGAGCAATTCAAAGTAGAAAATTATCTTGTGGGATGGGAATGGGCTCATTGACATGATTAAGCTAACCACACAACAAAGCTGACATAAATCAGTAAAAACTACTAAAGTTAGATCCGTTTTATGTAAACTGTGTAAAAGGGGGATTTGTTGTCAATCTGCTTAGTTTTTTTTTCTGTTACATTATTATGTTTCTGTTCTGTTTGAAGTGAGCACATGAAATATTAACTAGAACAACCCAAGATGGATAAAACATCTAGTGGGAAAATGAATCACTGTGTCAGCTTATTGAACTGCAATCTCTGCTCAGCTACAATTATTATACACACACTTAAAAGCAAGTAACAAAGTTGACGACTTATAAAAGACAAAACGTCTTTTGAACACAGAGTAAATCTAATCTCATCATGATTGCTGATCTGTATCTAAGAGCAGAATGGGAAAGAATAAGCGTGCAATTCAGAGTTTGGCAGAGTTTGCATAATGACAAAAGCACCAGAAGAAATCAAAGTATCATCAAAGTGAAAAATGTTTTTTGGATGTTCGTGTGCTTCTGTAACATAACTGTTCATAACTCCCCTGCCAGATTTATTTTTGGTGCAATCTACCTTTTCTATCTTTGGGTGACAGGGACAGACTATGGTTCCTCCTAGCTGTGACTTCTGGGAAATTAATGATGATTTTCTAAAGATAGCTTTACTGGAGGTTATTAATTGTTGCCCAAAAAAAGTATTATGTACCAAGACCTCCATGCATCATGATATGACAAATTGACTGGGTGATCTGCATTGACAGAGCTGAACATATATTTAAATTTTTTTTTTAAATTGTAATCCCAGGTAGATTGCAAATGAAACGAATTTATTTTGTGCTACATTAAATAGCAATTGTATTTGATCTCTGATTGACAAACCCTTGTAATTTATTTATTCAGATATTTAGCAATTATTAACTCAGACACTTTAAATATGTAAGTAATAACACATCAGTCAATGTCTCTATGGGTGAAGAGGCATTGTGATATCCTGACTTTGCTAATAAATGAAAGCGGAGAGCATTAGTGAAGGGTATGTTGCATCATCTTATTGTCTTTTCTAAGCAGGGTGGGCACTCTGCATTCTTGGCATAGAAAAATCTCTCTAACTACTTCTCTTCTACTTTAGATGTCATGTTCCATTTGGCTTCCACCTTGGAGCAATGTGTTTTCTTTAGACCACCAGCATTTTCTGCATTGGCCCATGCAAGTGTCAGTGCTTGAATATCAATTATTTCTACCCTTCCTCTCACTTATTCTGCCTCCTACATTTGTATTAAAGGAGGGAATCATGCCAACATTTATGCTCTTCATAATTTGGTTTATAAAAAAACTGCTGGACCAGAATAGAAAATGTTGTGCTTGACTGTTTATTCCGTCAGTTAGTTGCAAATGCATTATATAATAATGGGCACTGCAGCTAACAAGTTCTGCTACTGCTTCCTTCCTGTCAAAGAGCTAGAAATAAAAATAAAATACACACACATATATATATTCTATTATAATTTTTTTTTACTATGGAATGTTTTGTTGATGCACACACCTGTGATTACAGTGGTGAACTTTAACATACAAAGTTACATTTATTTAGAGTGTTTCATTCTAATCAGATAGTAGATGAGTGTATTTCAAAAGTTGCTGTTCAACAATATTATTGATAATGGTTTCTCTGAGTATGATGATTGTATCCATTACCCGAAGATACATGATTGTCTGAGTTTTGCTTCCATCACATTGTGGAGAGCTAGATATACAGACTTTATCTAAAAGTTATACTGATAGTGGTTCTTACATTAGCATATCTTGCCACCCTAGTCTTGATTACACTCATGAAAAACACGTCCATGCATAGTGCTTTGTTGTTGTTGTTCATTTAAAATAATTTAAACAAAGATTTACTTAAAGAAAGCATAGTTTCATAAATAAATAAACTTTATTGATCTCACAATGGAGAAATTTACTTCTGCATTCGACCCATCCCCTTAGGGAGCAGTGGGCTGCCACTGTGCGGCGCCTGGGGAGCAATCAGGGTTTAAGGGTCTTGCTCAGGGACCCAGAATGGCAGTCTGTGGGAGATTAACTCAGAACATTCGGGACCCGGGAACAATGCTCTAACCACTAGGCCACTACTCCCCTTGATCATACTCTGTGGTTAATAGGCACATGTTTGTATTTTTTTTTGGGCAATACACCCTTCATGATACATAGCAAGAAGACAAATATAATGCAACACATAAACAAGGTAGAGGCTCAGTCAAAATAACTGAAAGAACAACCACAAAATATCCAGCCGTTACACTGCCTCTGCTTTCAGCAATCAGGATTATCAGCAACAGAATTGAATGGCTCTTAAAGCAAAGCTAAGGTCCAGGTACAGAGTCTGGATGAGGACACATAATTCCAAGGAAACACATACTGACTGAAATTAAAACAAAGGATTTATGTGACAAGACACAATTTCATAAAATAAGCCTTAATCAGTTGTTAAAGTAATGTCACCAATAATTAATTTCACATCGTATTTTTTTCACTTTCTAGTGATATCTATATTTTTTTCCATCATCTAGCTCACTGAACAATAAGAGTTACTGCAACACCTCTGTAATATTAATATCAATTATACATCCTACTCAAAATGTAGACTTAAAAAAATGTTCTAATGTGTTTTTACATGTGGGTCCACATGTCTCTACCAGTTCCTGTCTGATTAACCTAAGTACGAAAGTGATGAAAATAAAATCTTACGAACTGTGAAATGGATGCTTTTTCTGCCGTTTTTCCAGCTCTGTGGGCTAAAACATTTCATAAAATGACTCGCTGAGCTTGGTTCAGACCACTGATACCCAACTTCCTTCCTTTGCTGATGTCATTATGCAGACTTTAGCAGACCTAAATGATATGCTTATCTTTGGCCATCCTGCACTTAGATACAGATCAGCACCCACGATGAGATTATATTGACTCTGTGTTCAAAAGACTTTTCCTGGTTAGATTTCGTAAATCACAGTCATTGGGATTTACTTTATCTGTCTTTATAATCAGTGTAGCAAATGAATAAGCTGTGACTGCAGTGCAATAAGCTGAAACAATGTCACTGTGGGCAAAATCTCAAAAAAAAAAAAAATATACTTTATTTAGGGTGGGCTGGCTTACCTAAAGTTTCAAATATTGTCAAGCTGTGAAGCAAGAGGGTGAGAACCATTGTGATAACCTGACAGCAGAGAGACTAGAAAGATGATGCACAACGCTTGAGGAGTCTAACCTGTGACAACTAAAAGTGTGTGAATCTTTGCAAAACTGAGCATACAGGACACAGGGCTAGTGTCATGCTTCATGTCCCACCCAAATTATCTCCCAACGTTTGTCTCCTTTACGTTTTTTAACATTATTTTTCTTCAGCTTTGGCTCCTCTCTTATTTTCTTCAGTCACACTTTATCACCTTTTCCCAAACCATTGTCTCTATCTTCCTTCCCTTTGGACTGCTTTTATCAGGTCTGAACTACAGTTCCACACCACTTCTTTTTCTGAGGGATCATTTTCTCCACAGACGCAGAGCTTTTGTGGTAAAAAGTACTTGTTCAAAATCAATTTTCACAATCATCTGTTATTTTCTCCTTTCACTCTCATTATTTCAAGCCCCTGTTCCTTCCCTACTCATTGTTTTCCAATTACTGATAAGAAAAGTAGATTCAGGCCCTTTGCAGTTAAAACAACGAAGGGTTGTAGGTAATAAACATGATCATGCTTGGTTCAGTGGGTGCCCTAAAAACTCATCATGCAAACTGCTGTCAGATATTTGTCCTTTTAATGTAATTGAACGATGAATGACTTGATTTTGATTCAAGAGACAGTGTAGTTGATTTTTTTTAATACAATATATGTCAAGGTTTATTTTAAGCTTAATCTTGGACAGGTTTCTTTTATGATTACCTGTTTACCAAATACCAATCAGCCAATGAAGTAAAAAATGTTATCCATTATTTCATATACTATAGCACTTGCATGTGGGTGGGATATATTGAAAAGCAAGGCAAAATTCCAGCCTGGAATCTGATGCATGGAAAGAAAGGAAAATGGGAAAGGGTAAGGACATGATTGACGTTGACAGTAAATTATTTGTTAATGCTTAAATTTCTTAAATGGATGCTTTGTGTTAATTTTAGCTGAGAAACTACGAAAGGTAGGGATAAAAATGTAAAAGGATAAGGCAGCAGCCCCTAATGGCCGTGAAGCATCTGTGCAATGGGCTGGCCGGACAATCAGATCCTCAAAGGTCTGAATGTCTTGAGTCTTTGTGCACAAATTGAAAGCTGCTTTATAGCAGCTGTCATGCTGCTCACAAAACGTGATCCTTGAAACTAATCAACAGTAGAAAAATTTTAATAAACATTTTGATTGCTCTAATGAATCACTCGTTAACACTTCAACAACTTATACACCCACTGCAATTTAAAATTTTACTCCTCATCTCACAGCTCATTAGTCCCAGAAGTTGCTCCGCAACCATTTTAGCGAACAGACAAAAAACACAAACATCAACAAAGCAGCTAAATCACACATACTGTGAGTTACTTAGCTTTTAAATGATTTTAGGCTTGTTCTAACATAAAAGCAACTACTGCGATTAATCAGAGATGATCACAGCTTATAGTTTGATCAATATGCAGAGAGAACATAGTTTAATTGTTCACATTGTTTTTTATGTCTGATGGTGTGTGTGTGTTTGTAGTTATTTTCTCTTTTGCAGTTCACCTGCCATAAAAATTAACTTAAAAGGGCCTAGTCAAATATTGTGACTTTACAACTTTCTAGGCCAGTAACTCCCTCTGGTTGCATACAAACATTTTTAGAATAAATGATTGCACCCTGTTGGCTTGTTATATTTCATTACACTATTTTTTTTTTGCTCTATTTGTTGGTAAACAAATCACTTTTGTGTATATTTGCCATGTGACCAAAAGTATGATATTTCATGTGTATGAATAAACAGCAAGAGGCAATGGAGCCGAGCGAGTCAGCAGCACAAGCGGAGGTGCGAAAAGAAAGAGATTTACTAACTCGAACCCTGTAGATCGGTTTGGCCTTCTATCACGACAAACTGTTACTTCACTTCGAGCCATTGCAGGACAGTCTGCTGGCTCTTACAGTAAATTGTCACCATCTGTCTTTCTGATGGTTCCGCGGTATTGTCGGCAGATGGCACAACAATGTTTATGTCCACTGATCGCACCCGGTGCAAAATTATTTTCAGGCTCAAAAATCAGGACAAACGCTTGGCATATATTGTTTTGTTTGAAGATTAATATATTTCTTTTGTGTTTTCTTTTATGGTTAAAATATGTGACCAGGCCCCTTTAAAGGATTCAATCTCAGCCGCTTTAAGCTACAACTCCCATAACGGTAACCTGGCAAGCCAGATTGTTCTGCACACTATCAATCTGGAACTGCTCCCAGCGAATCCATTTGGGGGATGGAGGGACATTCAGTAGAATTTCCCAAGCTGATTTGGGTGAAGTGACACTGTGTGTCTGCTTAAAAAGGGTTGGTTTTAGCCAATAATGGTATCATTATTGAAAATTTTGTACGGAACATGCACCATAAGTTCCACTGGTCAAGGCACTTCTTGCTGTTCTTTCAAGGAAGAAATTGTGGATTATGACAAAACAAATGTGATAGCAGCAGCTATGTGTGCATCCCCCTGCGCTCCCATGTTTATTTTAGAGTGGCTGTGGGTTCGGCAACTCTTGCCTCTTTTTTTTTTTTCTTTACATGTCCTGTCTGGCAGTGTAGCATTAAGAATTGCTGTCTAGTGTGCGCTGGTGGCGCAGCAGGTAGCGCAACCCATGTACGGAGGCATTAGTCCTCAATGCGGTCGACCCGGGTTTGAGTCCGACCCGCAGTCCTTTGTCGCATGTCTCTCCCCCTCTTCCACCCCCATTCCTTTCAGCCTACTGTGCTAAAAAGCGAGCCATTAGAGCTGTGAAAAATCTCCAAAAAAAAAGGTTAAAAAAAATAGAGTGGAAAAGGGGAAAACAAAATAATATCCCCTGAATCAATAAAGTATTACAGGTACAAACAGCCAACACCTTGATACCATCACTGAAAAATACACAGTGTTATTTAATATGAGATGTATAAAGTGATGAACCCAACCTGACAAAAAGACTAACAGAAAACCAGGTGCACTGTCACAGTTACATGTTCCCACCCTAGTGCCCCCACATGCATACACTCTTACCCACACAAAAATACTACTTTCCCAGGTCCAGGTACCATCACCCCAGAGGGGTATCCAGCCTCCAGACCCGGGAGGTGAACCCCATCATCAGGATTGGGAGGGAGGGCATCATCTAGTCCCCACAACCCGACCTACCCGGTCCATACTCCGACCCTAACCCCCCACTTTGATCCCAGCCCAGACGTCCCACGGCCCATCGACCTGGAACCAAATGGATCAGCTAACCAGAGCTCACGAACCCTGAAACGCTGCCACCCCACACCCTACCTTCCAAACTTAAGCCCTATCACCATGTTCTGAGGGAAAGCAGAAGCGCCAGCCCCAGCCATACCCCGATGCCTTACCCTGCCCACAATCAAAGCCCTTCACGAGTTCCGAGAAGGTTATAAATGAAAGTGTATAAGTTGTACAATCAAATGGGGTCAAGGTGGTCACCAAACAACGGGGCTGAGAACCCTTCCCCGCTCCCAATGACACCCGCACTCCCCAAGGTCCTACATGTGAGGCAGTATGATGGAGCAGGCAGAGGGAGGTGTCCGGGGATGGGGAGGAAAGGACTCGGGAGCAACATGCCCACCTAGGAAGCCAGCTCCCCAATAGGCACCCCCATTCTCCAAAAACCTACCCAGAGAGGGAGGTACCACTAGGCGCGCAAACAAAGTTGCTGAGGTGGCAGCTCTTGCTTTTGTCACAGCTTTATGTCCCGCCTTAAACCATAATACAGCGACGTGATTGGCCCGAACCATTTGAGGTAGTAGCAGAACAAGATGGATAATCTTGTGTTTGTGGACACACAAATACCGTGAAAATTCAGCTTGCAGGCAAGGTTATCATAATGGATTACTGGATGTCACTTTGTTTTCATTAAAAACTCTGTTTGTTCACATTTTCAACAAAGGCCTGATGTACCTTTGTTGAACATTAGTTTATATGTGAAAGTACGGAGGGGAAATCCTTGAGTTACAAGAGAAAAGAAACTAGTACCCTAAAATATAAAGGAAAGGTATGCAAAAAAGGTTTAGGGCAATGTAAAGCTATTGTATGTTTTAATTTGGTTGGTTGGTGTGGTGGACATCTCTGCCTAATTTTAGGCAGAGATTTGGTAGTTTTATCAAACTAAAGCTCAGAAAATTTTGGTCTATCTCTTTAAAAAGGTATATTTTTTCTCCCTGTGGATGCCATCAAAGCAGCCCTTTCACCTGCACAAGCTCAGAACCAGCTTGTGATGTCAGTCAGATCCACACAGGTTACAGCAGTGAAACACACTTAGAACACACATTCCTCTCATCTCAGAGGATCCCTCTTGAGATTTGCTATCTTCACCTCACTCCCTCAGTGATTGTCTTCATCTTGTTTTTTTTCTTGTTCATTCAGCCTTCTCTTTGAAAGCAATACTCCCATTTCCACAACAACCTCATCTCATTTGCTCTTTTCTTTTCTCATGACATTTTCACTTCCGTGCCTCATTTACCACCAGTTTCACCCCTGTTTGAACATCAGTGCTTTTATATGCCCCAGTCTCTTTTGTTCAAGTGGCAACATTTAGAGATCAATTTGTAACGTCACTCAGAAGAACAAAACAGCTACATTTTCTGTAAATCACAACATATAGAACAAAATATTGTCCTACAATTATGCTTTATGGGGTGGTAATAATTATAACTGAGATTCTGTGTTTTTGTCTGAGAGTGCACAGTCCAACTCTAACCCGTGATGCAACTGGTAGGATTTCCTTAGATACAATAGTTATTACCAACTGACATCAAGAAATGGAACCTGACTGCATTGTTTTATAACTAGGATCTAACAGGAAAATGTATCACTGTCTTTGAATTAGGGATGTCAACAGAATTGTTGAATAATGGGTTATCCAATTAAAGTTTTTTCCATCCGATTTATTCATAACATAATCTTAGACCGACCTTTCAGTCTTGCGGTATGGCCGCCATCCGTAAGAGGGTGCAGCTGCTTACCCTTAAGCGGAGCCAGGCGGGGGCCAGAAGTGATTACTAGGAGAATAATCATGACAAAGGTATGCCAGTACAGGAATGTGAAATGGTCCAAATTATTTTTACTCCACAGCACTTTATGTAGTTCTGGTTTTTAAAGGGCCTATACCATACAAAATGTACTTCTATGAGCTTTTAACAATGTTATGATGCTATTTGTTCATCAATATTATGCCCAGCGATTTGTTGCTTGATTTATGCATGTCTGAGTCATCCTCATAGATTCTGCTGTCTGAGCATCAGCCCCTCCCTGTTTTAGAGAACGAGTGGCTATGACAGGTTTATGTAGAGCTGTTAGTACACACCCCCTCCAGGAAGTATCTAACTTGACCATACCACCCCTGTCCAGTAAACACCATTCCCATTTTATTTGAATGAATGATGAAGTGAGGTTGAGCGCAATCTTTTCTGCTCCAAGCTGGAATGTAGTGGCTCTTTCAAAACCTAATCTGCACAGTTCCAGGAAAGGCTCTTTGTTTTAGCTACAGATAATGTTTAAGTTGCAAAAAAGTGTTTTCGGCTGCACAAATTTTCTAATTTTATTCGGCCTCCTTAAAGAAGGCAAGGGAAGGCAAGTATATTTTTTTAGCACATTTCTGTAACAGGAAATGTTACTGAAATGACTGATAATTCAAAGTGCTTTACTTGAATAGTACATAAAAAAAGAAATAGACACAGAGAAAGGTACTTTACAGTGGCATATTAAAAATAAGTAAGGAAAAGTTGGACTACAAACTTAAACTAATGGTGTTACAGTTAACAGTTTGAATAAAACATTCAAAGGCAACTCAAAATAAATGGGGTTTTAACCTTGATTTGAAAGAACTTATGGTTTCAGTGATTGAACAGTTTTGTGGGAGTTTGTTCCAGATAAATGGGGCATCAAATTAAATGCTGTATCTCTGTTTGGTTCTAGTTCTGGGTATATAAAGTGGACTTGAGCCAGAAGAACTGAGTGGTCTGGAGGGTTGACAAACTAACAGCAAGTCTGTGATGTATTTTGGTGCTAAGCCATTTGTTGATTTATAAACTAATTAAAGTATTATAAAGTCTAATCTGAGATACAGAGAGCCATTGTAATGACTTCAGAATTGTGATGATATGCTCTATTTTCTTAGTTTAATAATAAAAGCCTTGTATTAGTCATATAAAGCAATGACTTAATAATAATTTGAATTTACACTTTATATTTATATTACTAAAATGTTCACACTTGTGTGCAAAAGTACTGATGTGTGCATTCTGTTACAAATCTTGATATGTTTTTGTTGCCGGAATTTCACTAAGGAGGAGGTAACTAATTAAGACAAATTCAGTGGCAAATCTCTGCATGTCTTGATCCAGTTAAACCTCTTAAATATTCATAATCCTGGTGAGATGAGACACGATTTTGGCTCCTCTAGAGAACATGCTGATAGAAACTCATGCTCTGTTTCTAAACATGCAAAATGATCTGCAGAAAGAAAACAGATAAAATAATTTTAACAGAATCCTAATTTCTCAAGGGTAACCACTGATTAGCAACAGTGGCTGATAATTAAATATCGAAACATCACATCACTTCATAACAACTTCATCCAAGTGATGGTATCAGGCCAGCTGACAGCTTTGCCCAGAGCCCTGCTCCCACTTTTTAACCTGCTGTTTATCATCCAGTTCCTATAATTGGTTCATGTCCATTGTGGAAGGTATACCCAAGGCGGAAGTGTGTCAGCGGTCGGCATAATAAGTCATGTCCAAATAGTGCAGACAGTAAAGAAGGAGGTAGGAAAAGTAGCCTCTATGCTCCCTCCCGGGGCTAGTTGTACCTAGGAACCCCGCAACGTCCCTTGCAGGCGCTAAGAACCATTAAGGTATCCCACAATTCTTTGCCGTGAAAGGACTGCCCTCTCACGGAGATCACAGAGATCAGAGAGCGCGCAGTTTGTAGTTCATTTTCAGAGGGCTTTAGACCCGGATTTGACACGCATCATCCATGTGCGTTTCCGTAACGTAATGACGTCAGAATTGTCCTAATTTGGCACAGCAGTCCGAGGCGCCTTTTCATATCCATTAAAGGTTTCTTTCTGTTGACCCCATGAAAGGTCAAGAAACAGGAGCTAATTCCTGTTATAATTAGTTACTAGGGTATTCAGATGGAGCTGAATTCCCTGCCCTCCACATATGCTGGACTACAAACTTAAACTAATGGTGTTACAGTTAACAGTTTGAATAAAACATTCAAAGGCAACTCAAAATAAATGGGGTTTTAACCTTGATTTGAAAGAACTTATGGTTTCAGTGATTGAACAGTTTTGTGGGAGTTTGTTCCAGATAAATGGGGCATCAAATTAAATGCTGTATCTCTGTTTGGTTCTAGTTCTGGGTATATAAAGTGGACTTGAGCCAGAAGAACTGAGTGGTCTGGAGGGTTGACAAACTAACAGCAAGTCTGTGATGTATTTTGGTGCTAAGCCATTTGTTGATTTATAAACTAATTAAAGTATTATAAAGTCTAATCTGAGATACAGAGAGCCATTGTAATGACTTCAGAATTGTGATGATATGCTCTATTTTCTTAGTTTAATAATAAAAGCCTTGTATTAGTCATATAAAGCAATGACTTAATAATAATTTGAATTTACACTTTATATTTATATTACTAAAATGTTCACACTTGTGTGCAAAAGTACTGATGTGTGCATTCTGTTACAAATCTTGATATGTTTTTGTTGCCGGAATTTCACTAAGGAGGAGGTAACTAATTAAGACAAATTCAGTGGCAAATCTCTGCATGTCTTGATCCAGTTAAACCTCTTAAATATTCATAATCCTGGTGAGATGAGACACGATTTTGGCTCCTCTAGAGAACATGCTGATAGAAACTCATGCTCTGTTTCTAAACATGCAAAATGATCTGCAGAAAGAAAACAGATAAAATAATTTTAACAGAATCCTAATTTCTCAAGGGTAACCACTGATTAGCAACAGTGGCTGATAATTAAATATCGAAACATCACATCACTTCATAACAACTTCATCCAAGTGATGGTATCAGGCCAGCTGACAGCTTTGCCCAGAGCCCTGCTCCCACTTTTTAACCTGCTGTTTATCATCCAGTTCCTATAATTGGTTCATGTCCATTGTGGAAGGTATACCCAAGGCGGAAGTGTGTCAGCGGTCGGCATAATAAGTCATGTCCAAATAGTGCAGACAGTAAAGAAGGAGGTAGGAAAAGTAGCCTCTATGCTCCCTCCCGGGGCTAGTTGTACCTAGGAACCCCGCAACGTCCCTTGCAGGCGCTAAGAACCATTAAGGTATCCCACAATTCTTTGCCGTGAAAGGACTGCCCTCTCACGGAGATCACAGAGATCAGAGAGCGCGCAGTTTGTAGTTCATTTTCAGAGGGCTTTAGACCTGGATTTGACACGCATCATCCATGTGCGTTTCCGTAACGTAATGACGTCAGAATTGTCCTAATTTGGCACAGCAGTCCGAGGCGCCTTTTCATATCCATTAAAGGTTTCTTTCTGTTGACCCCATGAAAGGTCAAGAAACAGGAGCTAATTCCTGTTATAATTAGTTACTAGGGTATTCAGATGGAGCTGAATTCCCTGCCCTCCACATATGCTGGCAGTTCCTTTGCCCTCTCTGAGAAAGGTATCCATTTTATTGTTTCGCTAGGAGGTCTATTCAATTAGAAGCAGTCGTTTTAATTGATGTGTTAGGAGAAATAAAAGCAGTCCTTATTCAGAGAAAGTGACCAAAGTATATGAGTCAATATCATACTAGTCATAATATTTGCGTTGGTGGATGAAAAATAAGTTTATCATATTTTTAGCATGCTATGTCACCTCTCTGAATTCATTTCTGATATTAGATCTTTCAGAAAAGACTTAATTGATAAAAATCCCACAACCCTTCAAGTTCATTGTACAGCAAATCTGTCTTTTATTCTTTAAAATCTGATAACAATGGGGCTGGATTTCTCAGATGATTACATTTCAGCTGCAGTTCATAAATGCAACGCTTTCTTACCTTCTTCACAAATTAGCATGCCTTCTCATAAAATACTTTTTAATGTCTTCCATTTCATTTTATTTGAGCATAACATTTTTAGATTGTTGTGGAGTTATGGTTTTAATATGAATGAATATGGAAATTCTAATAGAAATCATCCACAACACACACACACACACACACACTAGGGGTTCGTGGTGTTTGGGCTACTAGCGCTTAATAAGTAATTAATAATTGGAATTAATAATTGTTAAACAAATGATCCGTAGTGTCTGGATGTTCTAACTTATGCTGAATTTGAGAGTGGTTTAGTCCTAGTAACTTTTAACAATTTGTTAAGCAAAACCAATAGTAATTCAGCTTAAACGGTTTAAATGAGATGGTGACAGGCAGAACAGGCAAGTAATGACAGAAGCTGCTGGTGGTTAGCTGGACAGGCTGGTGCTGGCTTTGTAGTCCAAAGGGCTTAGGCAAAAATAAAACACAGACGGTCCAGGCCAGGTCATGAACAGAGTCAGAGGCCAATGAGTCCCCAGGAAGGACAGGTCGAGCACTAGATCCTTACGGGAACGCAGGGCACACAGGAACTGGAATAAGGAACCAGGGTGAGCACAGAGACACAGGACAGGCAGGCGATGCACTCAAGCACTAGGCAATTGAATCAAAAAATGGAGGATGCCTTCGTCTCTTCTGAAAAATGTTAGATCTTCTGGCACTTGGATCCACTTTGGTATCCAGCCATTGATCTTTAAGAAGGGTTGGAAATCATCTGGTTCCACATAACTGGATGTCTAAGCTGCACTTTCCAGGAGGTTTCTAAACAACCTAGTTGAATGTGCTCTCAGCAAAGTAATGTGTCAGTATGGTATGGAGGAAAAATAGCGCGTTCTCCCTTCTTTTATGCTGTGTGGGAGGAGCCAAGACTGCTGGGGATGTAGGCACAGCCCAGGAAAGCAGCTTCACAGAATGCTGGGACATGTAGTCACAAGGGTTCCCTTGTGCATAGATGCAACAAGATCAACATTTTTGTGTTTGTCATGGTTTCTGTGAATTTATCAGAATCCACAATAATTTGGACTCAAACATTTAAGCTTTTTTCCCCTTATGCACAAGTAAAATCCTATAAAAGTTTGCTCTTCCTGTAGTTCGAGACTTTGCAAGGAATGGTTTGGTCCTGTACGCCTCCAAGGCCAAAGACCAGTCAGGCAGCCCAAAAGAACCAGAACTATCCAGACTACTTAACTTTTACACAACTTTCTATGTTCAGGTTTATTCTTGATTGTTTCACCAACAATAAAATTTTGATTTTTACTTAGGATTCCTCAGATTGGCGAGTCCAACTATTTCTAGCTGGTACTGCTCAACCTAACAGACGAGCTTCTAGCCCATCAGGGAGTTGTCATTCTATGTTACTAAAGCCGTCAGGACTTAGGACACCAAGTCGCCGCCCTTGCCTCCCACCCAACTTTCTTTGCACCCTATACTGACATTCCTCTCTCCAGGTGGTGGGTCCACATAGAGGACATTTCTATTTTTTTTTTTTACATTATTCTTTGTTTAACATTTTTGAGTGAGCAGCACTCACTTGCTATCTTCACAGTTGTGTAGTTGGAAACCAATGACAGAGAAACTTTTCTGGCTCTCCTCTGCTGAGATCCCTCCCGCTGAGGTCAAGCACCTTTTTGTAAATTGCTACAGTTATTCATGGACATTTATCCACAACAAAAAAAATCATTATTGGCACCAGCTCTATCAATGAAACAAGTAATACAGGCACACAATACTGATGAGCAAACAAATGTTAGAAGACAAAAGTTATGACTGATCCAAAGTGTGCAACACATCAGAAAACACAAAGAAAACCAAACTTATTTGAAATACACTTACATATTGTAAAGCCTCTTACACAATAACATTATGAATGTTGTCAGGATAAACACACATATAAAATAATTCAAATAAAAGGGAAAAAAACAACCGAATGGATAAGGAAAAGCAATATCTAACAAAAATGACAAGAAAAAATATATTGATATCACCCAGGTTTTACAATCATGTCATTTCCTGGAGCGGCTTCTTGTACATTGTTAAAGTTTTGATCCTAAGACACTGACAGATGAAAAGATCAGGATAATTTCTAAAACTACAGTGCATATAAAATGAAATTTTGCAGCAATTCAGAATCAGAATCAGATATACTTTAAAAATCCCAGAGGGAAATTACTGCTGTAATGTTGTATTAATTACTGCAATTAATACAATTGCTAGTAAATTATTTGCAGAAAACCAACTAATAACCCAATATCACTCTGAATAACATGTCAATCAATCAAACAAATAAAGCTTACATAAGTAAGTTAATCTGCGTTAACGTGATGGATTAAATCTTTATTTTAATAGCTTAAAGAAAGGCCTGAAGATGATTTTGTGATGCAAATTTTAGACTAAAGTAAAAAAAAAAAATACATCACTACACAGACACATTAAACAAAAAATGTTATATTATCAGTGAATTAATGAGAAGCTATGACCCCGACTCCTGCCATTTTTCTTCTTAATTAGACATGTACAGTGCTGGGCCTTTGCTGAGATTTTATATGAGTAAGAGAGAAGCTATAAACCCTAATCATCTTTCGTTCTAACCCAAAATTATGGCCAGTGTTTTGATGTATAGAAAGGTAGCAGGTAAGACTAGTATTAACAGCTTTTTTTGTAATATCTGCATAAAATGTTTCTAACTGAATGGCACAAGTATAAGATTCATTTGTTTTTTCTGCTAAATTTTAATCTTCTCTAAATAAATGAAGGACTTACCTTGTGTCACTCAACTCAAGACAGTTATATATATATAAATACATACATAATAAGATGATCTCAGGAATATAGTGAGAACTCTTCAGAGTGGGATTGTGAATACGAGTCCTTTTTTGCCAAAAATGTAGTTTTTTTATTTTGTTTCTCAGGGCAGGCCACTTTTACGCACCTGTCTAAATCTTCAGATGAGAAGACCATGAAAAGCCACCCCTGTTGTTGTCAGGGTTTTGTTTACCGATGAACTCAGGACGCGCACACGGGACTAAAGTTTAAGAGTTTTTATTTGAAGGAAGTATGCTGGAAGGCGGATGATGAAGACCGGAGGTTCAGGGCTGCAGAAGGTCAGGGATGTAGGTGATGGCAGGAGCTGACGGGCCGGAGTAAGAGAGAGTCACAACTATACAGGCCGCAGGGAAAGCTCAATACTGCTCGGCTAGCAGGGCCCGTAGCCACAACAGCTTAGCAGTTCATTTGCAGACACCAGGACACAGAGCTGAGCTTCTCCAGGGCGGCTAGTCAGGTTAGCAGAACTTGAGAGACACCAGAGCACAGAGCAGAGCCTTTCCAGGATGGCTAGTCCAGTTAGCAGTTCTCTGGAGACACCAGGACACAGAGCAGAACTTCTCCAGGGACAAAACAGCAAAGTAAGAGTCTATAGAAAACAGTAGTGATGTTACGTTATGTGCCGAGGCTTCGAGGCGTGTGTCGAGTAATGGAGGGGGCGTTTCCGTGAAGCGCGTATCGAGGCTTGCTTCATTTAGGGGAGGAGCCGAAAACGATGACGTCCGAAGCCTCGCTGGCCGGCTGTACCACGTGACTGCTTCAGGAAGTGGCTCAGATGTTGGCGCGGCTTCGACAGCTTTTAGAATCCCCACGGGCTCCATTTAAAATGTGGGTTGTTGTAGGCGAGTTGCGGTCAGTTGAGAGAGTGGATAGAGTTTTGATAGTTTGGATAGCAGAGTTTGGATAGTGGTTATTTAGTTTGAGACAGTTAGTTTGGTGTTTGGAGAGTTTAGGAGAGAGATAGATAGATAGGAGATCAGTGCTCTCAACTATCACGCATTGACCGTCACTGACTTCACACGGTCACACGCAAACATGGCATTTTTCACGCATAAAAATCCCAACGCCCATCTGGGCTGCGGACGATAAAAACTCCGCCTTCTGCTGAGCTGATCGGCTTCTTTCACAGTTTGTGGCCATCAGTAATTCCTGCTGCAGTTCGTGTTAACAGAGCAGCAGGAAGAGTGATCAGAGTTATGAATAATTTTAGTCTTAACAGTGGTGAAAGTGAGCCGGTAAGGTCCTGTACCGCGTACACAGGAGGGGAGGGGGCGGGGGGGTGGAGCTGCTGCCAGATGACCGGTTCATTCAGAACCAGTGATGGCTGCACGCTGGATAATAAAACAGTTCTGCTAACCAGGTGCAGTTTAAACGCTACGTCTGGTTATAAGTTGTTTTTATTAATTCTGCATTTTTTAACTACATGCACCGTATTTCTGTGCCTCAGCGCTTCGATGCGCTTCTGCCGTGCGTTTTTTTCAGGTGCGCAAAATTACGTTACTTGTAATTTGGGTGCGCGCTTTCATTTTAAAGAACTTGTAACATCAGGAGGCTGATCTCAGACCGGTCAGCTCCTATGATCACTGTATAGGAGCCCTTTACAGTTTTTATTTATGCATTTCCACCCTGTTTATCCCTCGCACGCAGCGCACCATCGGGTAAAATCCTCCCACCTCACCGCCCAGAGCGCACTGAGGAGAGCAATAAAGATTTGTCTGGTCGACTGAGATGAGAAACCCGTTGCTGTGAAAGGTGATATAGGTTATAAACTGTTACTGTCTAGAATTGCATTGAGCTCAAAAGAGAGGAGACATCAGCAGCTGGATCGTGCGTAAAGACGCAGCGGGAACCTCTGTGTGCTTCAGTGTTGCTGCTGCGTGGAAACTGTGGGACCGTATAGTACTGGGCTAATCATTGGTCACAGTACCCCAATCTGTACATACTTGCACTTATTTATTTATGCACCCCGGCATCATCTGTGCCATGTGAGCGTGTCTTTTCAAAGGTTGGAGAAGTAGTATCAAAAAAGAGAAATCATTTGAAACCAAAAACTGTGGAGAAATTGTTGTTTCTTAATAAAAATGCATGAAATCATCCAAGTTACACAAGCATTAGCCTATTCACTACCCCCTGCCTAGTTCCATAAGCACTTTGACTGTCTTCTGCCTGATTAAGCCCATGCCATTTTTGTAGAGTCACAGAAAAACATTATTACACAACATGCCATATCACATGACACTACTATTTTGGGAATAATTACACACAGAGAATACATTCAAACAATATTTTATTGTACACATGTGTTTACAAAATTTATGTAGACAAATTATTTCGTCCTACACCTTCTGTGAAGTCATTCCCAAGAGCCATAATACACAAAAATGATATGCATCACACGTGTTAAGATACAGCTGGCTGTGATTATACAACTTGCCAGTAGGTGGTGCTGTGTGCACATGCACCGTCAAGAAATGAACCTTTTCTCGAACCAGTTGGCTGAGTGGTTCAATGCCTCATGAGGCTTCATCTCGCCATCACTAGAAAACAGGCAGGACTAACCTTAAACAAGAAAAACAAATCTTCCAAGGCAAAAACAGGGACTGGCATGGAGAGGTGTGGAATGATGACGGCCCAGTGCTGAACTGAAGGCAGAGGGAGGTTTAAATAGAGCACTTCACAGGTGGAACAAGGGTCTGGCTAATTGACTGGTAAATGATATCAGGTGTGACTGACTGCTGAGGAGGTGAAGTGGAAATGACAGAAAATAACTGATGACTGAAAACAATAAATAAAGTCAAACCTAACCCAAAAGAGATGAAAAAATGAAAATAACAGAAAAACAAAGCCAAACCAAAACTCAACCATGACAGTTGTATAATGGAGTATGTCAATAGTGTGACTTAAGCCCTATTTGCATGTGATTAGTTTTACCTAGGAGCCACATAGGATTTGTTGTAATTATGGGGTTTGTCAGTGTTTTTATCCTGTGTGAATGTGCCATGTCAGTCATTTGTAAAGTAAAAACTCCCCCACAAATTACCTACCATATTTTGCTGAACTCCGAGGTCCTGTGACAAAATAGGCATATCTGTGATTTGGACACAAATGGGTTGGATTCGATACGCAGATTTTTGTTTCCTAGGTGCATTTTTATTTGTGCTTGGTGAAGAATGGGGGCTGCATTCAAGTGTTTAGAAAGCCCTGGATCCCGAGGCAGCAAAACCCTATTCGAAAAAAAATGCCCAGTAAGCAACCTACCACACAGTATTTACAGAGCCTATTTCTATACTGTATAAATGCATGCATTTAAATTTGACTTTTCCTGTTCGTAAAATGTTTGGTGTGAGTGTGGAGGGTACACAGCGTCTCTGCAGATTTCACCAACTGAAATTTAAGACCCTTTAAGACCATAATGAAGGAAAGACCTATATCCTGACATCCAGAAACGTCCAGAAGAATTTCAGTCATAAAATGTATTCAAATTGCCTGAAGGACCACTTTATTAGGTGTACCTTGCTAGTACTGGGTTGGACCCTCTGTTGCCTGAAGGACCACTTTATTAGGTATACCTTGCTAGTACTGGGTTGGACCCTCTGTTGCCTTCATAACTGCCTTAATACTTTGTGGCATAGATTCAACAAGGTACTGGAAACATTCCTCAGGGAGGAAGTTTGGTCCATACTGACATGATAGCATCACATAGATACTACCAATTTGTTGGCTGCACATCCATGATGCAAATCTCTTATTCCACCACATCCCCAAGGTGCTCTATTGGCCTGAGATCTGGTGACTGTGAAGGCCATTTGAGTAAAGTGAACTCATTGTCATGTTCAAGAAACCAGTCTGAGATGATTTGTGCCCATCATGATTTGTACACATCTTCTTTCAGAAGATGGGTACACTGTGGTCATAAGGGATGGACATGGTTAGCAACAATACCCAGGTAGGCTGTGGCATTGACACAATGCTCAATTGGTAGCCCATCTGACTCAAAGTTTGACGTGTTCTGCATTCAGAGATTCTCTTTTGCATATCTTGGTTAGAACAAGTGGTTATTTGAGTTACTGCAGCCTTTCTATCAGCTCAAACCAGTCTGGCCATTATCCTCTGATGTCTCGCATCACCAAGGCATTTGCGACCACAGAACTGCTGCTAACTGGATATTCTCTCTGTTTCGGACCATTCTCTATAAACCCTAGAGATGGTTGTGTGCGAAAATCCTAGTAGATCAGCAATTTCTGAAATACCAACCTGTCACCAACAACCATGCCACGTTCAAAGTAACTTAAATCACCTTTCTTACCCATTCAGATTCTCAGGTTGAACTGCAGCCGATGGTGTTGACCATGTCTACATACCTAAATGCATTGAGTTGCTGCCACATGATTAGAAATTTGCATTAACGAGCAGTTGGAACGGGTGTAACTAATAAAGTGGTTGGTGAGTACTATATGTAAATAAAATAAGGGCTGCAAATGGCACTCTCAGCACCTTTGATATAAGGACCCATCAAATTGCTTTGGTGTAGTATTACATTTTACTTAGATGATGGATGAATCAAATCATTTCTGCATTATGACAATATCATATTATTAGAAACATTATTTTGTTATGTTGTCGCCTGGTCATAACTCACACATTCATGGGAAACAGTTACGTAACAGTACTCATGAGTTGCATTTGTCGACAAATACCTTTAACATAGGTATTTTGTTAATATTTATTTTCAAGTAGCATATGTCATAAAGACAAAATAACACCCACAATGTCAGGGTGCAGAAAAAAAAGTTGTAGGCGAAAAAATTAACAAAGTGCTCTATCATAGCACTACATCTCTGAGCTGGATTTCCATTTTAAGTGAAAATCAAGGAAGAAAGCAAAAGACAAGAAGGCAAATAGAGGTTAAAGAGAAAGGAGGCTTGTATTGTGACTGATTAAAATTATATTCAAAGTGTCAGATGTTTTTTCTGTGGGGACATTCCATATGCTCTCCTCTCCCATACTACAGCTAATGGATGTGATTTAGAAGCCTAATATAGTCCCCTAGACCTCTGAAATTGAGTTTTTAGGCGGCTTAGCCAAAGTAAGAAAGAATGGGGGGTGGCTGGGACAGGGGGATATGCATTTTTAGAGTCCATAGATCCCAGAAGAGCTTAGCCATAATGTTTGGATGAGCTTTCCAAAGCCAGGTTCAGACTCTGACCAAACATTTTGACCAAAGCAGCTGATAATCTCAAAGAAAATCTCTAGTGTTGCTCTCTATGGTCACTCAGTGTTTAATATGTACCAACAGCTGACTTAGACAGCCATCCTTCGTCTTGGGATTCCAAGACGAAGGATTACCTATAACAAATATCAAGCAAAACAATTTAATATTTGTTTGCATGTAACCAAACCTCTCTCAGTGAGCCAGGCTAACAATGACACTAACATTTCTCTTCCTGCTCTCAGCGAAGGAGGACACTTCTCTGAACCTCTCCTCCCCTGATCTCCCCCTGCTTGTGCTCTCTGTCTGCATTCTGCTGTGTAACTCTCACTGAGCCTTTTTCTGCAACTAATCCGAATTAAAAACTATGGATCTGATCAGCTGGTCACTCAATGCAATTGATGACATTTTCTCAACGAGAAGACCAGGCACGGGGGAGCCGAGCTGTCCTGAGGGGACATTCGCTGCCTGATGCATCATGAATTCATGGGGAGTTTGGAAGATTATGTAACTTTCTATTTTGTCAATCCAGGATGTGGAAGATGCTTACATAATTGGACTTATGATAATAGTTACCTGATATATCTGCAAATACGGAAGATCCTGCCGGCTGTTTTGGCCTTGGTAAGGCTGCCAGGAGTTTGTGAGGGGTTGAACCGGGCTGTGATCACCCAGACTCAACTGCTTAGTAAACAAAACCACAAAATGCATGCGATACTTGCACAGTATCGCATGCCGGCTAGGAATGAACTGAATGGTGGAATGGTAAGACCTTGTTGAAGTTTCAGTGTGTCTTTTAACTTTCTCAGTCCTGGGATTATTAAAGTATTTCTGATTCTGATTCAGATTAAAGAAATCAAATTCAGTTAATGACACCCTATTGTTGGGGGAGTACAACCTGCATGTGACTTTAGCTGTACAGAACTGCATGTAACTGCAGCTTTAAAAAGCTGCAGTTACATGCAGCTTGTACATGCAGTTACATGTTTTGCCTAGGAACCTTGCGATGGCCCTTACCGGCGCTAAGGAGCCTTAAGGTATCCCACAATCCTTTATCTGACATCATGTCAGATAAAGGATTGTGGGATACAATTGTGGGATTTCCGTGAGCACAGCCGACCTCACGGAAATCAACAAAAATGTTCGGAGAGAAGAGAGCATGTACCGCATAGTTCCTTTTCTGAAGGCTTTAGGCCTGGATTTGATTCACATCACCCATGTGTGTTTCTGTCAGGTAAGGACATTGGAGTTAAAGGGTGTCCGAAACCAGCATAGCAGTCCGAAGCTCCTTTCCTCCCCATGACAAAGTTGTTACTGTTGACCTCATAAAAGGTTACGGAATAGGAGCTAGGAACTATTATTAAGGCTATTCGGATGGAGCCCATGAGTGTCTAAGCAGGGAAGATGGTGGAAACAGAAAGAGCTGATTGGCTAATCCTCCATCTAAACAGTGGAGAAAATAACCACATAAACTTATTTAATAATCATACAATTATTAATATGTATTTAAGATAAACTTTATCATCTCCAAAGGGGAAATTAAATGGTTTCAGCAGCTCCATGGGTTAAAGGTGCAGCACTAGTAGCATAATCTATTGACAATAGTTAAACAGCGGGAAAAATATTGAATAATCATTAATAAAACTGGAGAAATGTACAAAAATATAGTACAGAGTAATTTTTACATTTACAGAAAATGCTCTCAATTATCAATATTTTAGAAGAAATGGAAAAAGTCACAGAACCTACAACAAACACACTCTAGAAGATAAAAGAGATGAGAACGTATTTTCTGTATTGCATGATGATGTCAACAGCCTATATAGTCATATGAAGTTTGCTTGTGTGACACTATGTGCTCCCTGACACTTTCCAGACTGGTGCATGAAAGCACCAGCAGAGAGAAAGACGCGTTATCTGTGCTTCAAAGACCGCCGATTTGCGTCATTATCCAAGGACTAATTTACCTTTCAAAGCGCCTCAGTTCTCCTCCCAGAGCTTTACGGACAAAAATAAATAAGCAAATAACAATGATGAGGACGTAAATAAGGTACATTCAAAACATTTAGAATGTTTAGGCTCTCTGAGAGGACTGAGAATCTTTGTGAATACAAGCACTGCTCTCTGATCAGATTGGCTCCTTGAGTATTCCTGATTCAAATTTGAGGATCCGCATCAGCAAAGGTAGCTGCGGATGTTAACATAGCTTACATGGACACTTTTTAATGTTCGTAAATGTTCTCAAATGATCTAAGATTATTTGTGTTTGTAATTCCCATACTGACAGAAACCCAAACCAGACAGGGTCTGCGCTTAAAAAGGTTTATTAAAATAAAAAAAAAACCTGGTGCAGACACGAAAAACCTTCGCTGGAGTCTGGCAAGGCTTAGAGCTAGGGAGGAGATGACAAAATCAGCAACAGCAGCTGCATTAGAAGTTGGAGACAACCTCATCAGGCAACTGCGGGAAAAGCATTTAATAGTCCATGAGCATCCTATCCCTGGCTAATCTCCTTGACTCTAGATTCAAAATGATTTTGGTTAACTGCATGTTTTATCATAGTTTTTATATATTTTGACTTGACTCTGCTAACATTTTCTATCCTCATTGGCAAAAAAAAAAAAAAAAAAAAAGATCTGTTTTACATTCCAACCTTTTGGCCCATTATAGCCGACATAAAAACAATTCTAAATACTACTCGGTAAGATACGTTAAAAAGTAAAGTTTTATTCTATTTTGAAGATAGATGGAACTAATATAAGCTAAAAACAACCCATCCCAAGCTTCAAAACTTGGACACAAAAAAGTATCAAGGACTGCAGGGGAAGTCAAGTAGTTGCTTGACTGCAGGGGAAGTCAAGTAGTTGCTTGACAAGTTGCAATGATTGGATGAATAATGATCACCTCATATTTTCTGACATTTTCTTTCCTTTCATTTGTCACAATGTCCCAAAAATTCTGTCAAAGTCTATCCATTAGGCCAAATGTATTAATGTGATTGCAGAATTTGTAGGCATGACACTTGAAATACTATAATATCCTACCAAATATTGCATCTAAGCAGTCCTTCGCGATAAAAAACTTGACCACATTGATATTGCAATAATGACTATGACTTTATTCATTGTGCAGATCTAGAGACAACTGAAAACTGTATAGGAATAAATTCTAAAGACCACAATCCACAGTGCTCAAGTGCTTTAGTTAAGACCAAGTTAAAACCCTCAGAACGTCATGTATTCTTACTGTTTTGGCTTGAAAACTAGCAAACTCTAAATACTGACATTGAGACACATCTTTGCCCTGTGTGTCTATAATATAGTAACTTGAATCTTACAAAAAATAGATTAATGAAGGACAAAACTTTAGTTAATGATCTCGTCCAACTTGACAAAATTCTTACTACATCACTTTACTCTTGCACACCCTCTTCAGAAAGACTTCATAGATAACCTTAAGACAGATTTTTTCTCTGCTATGTTCTATTTGTTAAATCTCACAACCAGCCACCTGTGCTGCCTTCACTCTGTTCCATTTTAGTGTCAATAAACATTTAATGTGATTAACTTTTTTGTGTCATTCCCTTAAACTGTTTATTTAGAAACATAAAGAAGTAAAGCATGTACTCTTTATTCACAATATTCCTGCAGAATAATAAACTCAGGTTACATATTCGGCCATAACCAAGGCGTACATGTCTGCAAGAAATGATGCCATGTTTCAGTCCAATAATTTATTAGACCTTGTGGGGTATTTATTCTCTGCCTTACAGCAAGGCTGTATCTGATCCTTGGCAAGATTACAAGTTTGGTTTGAAAACATAAGGATGCAACCAAGGGGAGTGAAGCAGGGTGCTTGGTTTCCATTTCTTGTCTGTTGTCACTTCATATCGCGTTAGTTTACTTTTGTTCAGTTTATGAGGTCTTAGAAGCACTCTTGAAGTTTACAGCGAGTCCCATGCCAAATTCTATCCATGTTTTTATGTCCTTGAGCAACAGCCTCTTTCTCAAGACAAGACCATATGCAGCCGCAAAGCAAGACTGCCTCTCCACACATCTTTTATCCAACACATCCTCACTCCCTACCCGTCTTATATTGATGCTCGGTCAGGTTCCCGCAGAGATACAGATAATGACCCTGTCTCGTCATTATTTGACAAGAAGGGTGCTCTCATTGAATATTATAGCAACCCAGCTTAAATATAAGATTTAAGCAATACAGCTGCGTTTATACACTGCAAAAACAGAACTAAAAGCAGGGTTTCCCGCAGCGCTATCTTGGCGAGGCGGCCGCCTCGCCAAACTCACGCTACCGCCTCGCCAACATTCCAAAAAAAAAAAAAAAAAAAAAAAAAAAAAAAAAAAGTGACGCTAACACGCGGTTTTTTGTTGCTTTCGCGCGTGCGTGAATGGCAGGGAAAAAACCCAGGGATACCCCCCCCCCCCCCCGCTCCGCAAGCCGGTCCGCGGAAAACGTGTCGTCCACCCCCCCGCCCCCCCCCCGCTCGCGAGCCGGTACGCGGAAAACGTGTCGTCCACCCCCCCCCTCCGCAAGTCGGCCCGCCTCGCATAAGCAAATTACTGCGGGAAACACTGAAAAGTAAGTGAAATTTTCTTGAAATCATTTTAAATTTCCTTGATTTAAGCAGGTAAATAAGACTATTTGCCAATGGAATAAGATTTTTGCACTTAAAATAGGAAAAATTCATCTCCATTGTCTTATTTCAAGTGCAGGATGTCTAATTATGTTATTTTAGAGATGAATTGTTCCTGTTTTAAGTGTAAAAATCTCATTCTATTGGCAAATAGTCTTATCTACCTGCTCAAATTAAGGAAAAATACACTAATTTCAAGAAAATTTTTACTTATTTTTAGTTCCCTTTTTGCAGTGTATGCATTCTAAAGACAGTTCTAGTGAGAAGTATGTATATCATTTTTATAATCTTTGGTCAGGGAAGGTAGACAATCTTTCATTCATTAGTTTAGCCAAATATTTCATTGCGTTCTGTCTCAGAGTGTCATCAAAATGCAAATAAATACAGTTGTTTTGCTTAAATGTTTATTGTTGGCTGGATTGCCATAGTATTCTTTGAGGGCATCCTTCTTGTTAAACGATGGAATAATAAAGGGAGTGAGAATGTGTTGCTTTTATCAGAGCACTCTATCAATTTTGTGAAACCTCTCTAAGACTTTTGCACTAACAGGCTTTAAAAATCCAGAAGTTAGTTGTCTTAGTGTGTCTTTTCTTTCAAGTTAACAAACATGCATTGTAATCACTGCATTTACATATGGAAGAATTGAAATATTTTGACAAGATCCTCGCACCAAACACTAGGCCACGACGTTCTGTTGAGAATGTAACCCCCAAAAGAAATAAATGCTAAATTCTGCAGTTTTATTTGAGCTACTTGGAAATACTCACCATAGACTCACCTCAACATCATTGGGACACTACAGAAACAAATACACTCCCTCATTAATTTTTACCACAGCATGCCTTATACATTTGCAATAGATCTAATCAGAGAATAAATATATTTAGGCAGAGAGGGACTAAACTGAATATATAAAAAAATTCAGCCCATCATTGCATATTGACGAGAGTAATATTTGCAATGTTCCACATACTTATCTAAGCAATTGAACTCTGATTATGATGTGGTTTTTTTTTATTTGAAGTAGTGCTGATCATTATTGAGTCTGATAGCTGCAGCCACACCTTATCTGTTATAGTGCTCTACCATGACATTAGACTGCAGTAACCTGTCACTGAAAGAACTCTCCAACACCAGCATAGTGTCATGCATAGGGTGGGAGACATTGTGCAGGAAACATGGTAGCTTTTCTGGCTTTGTTCTGTCTCTAATGACCTGCCCTGGGTCAGCGGTAGCACACCAACACAGAGCTGGCATTCTTGATATAACGTCTCCTTCTCTCAGTAATCAAGATGCTACTGTGCCAGCAGGTTGCTCCATAAAAATAGCAGGTGCACAAAAAAAAGGATTTGAAGGTATTCATGAATGCCCTCTGCACCTCAGAAGACCTGAATCTACTTAGCAGGTAGAGCTGAGCCTCAGCCAGCCACACGGGTCTGCTGTCTCTCTGGGAAAGCATTCCTTATTTGGTTTTTGCCCACCATGCTGAGAGATGACTGGTCAGGGTATCAATTAATCCTGACAGGGCAATTGTGAGCGACCTCTGTGGCTCCAGGTAATGATGACAAGTTGGTCCAATAGTTCGACAGCGAAATTAGATCTTGCTCAATGATTAAAATAGCAATCCTTCTTGATTTCTACTTACATGGAAACTCTCATCAAGTTAAAGAGAGAGTTTCAGAGAAAAGAATCAAAACTTTAAACTACATTTAAGTTATAATGCACGTAAAGCACTGAAAGTTAAATAACTCATAACATAACATAATTTCTTGTGGTAAATTCCTACAATTCCCACACTTTCTGCCAGTGGGACAAAGCTGCAGAATGGATGGTAAAATGTGTGATTAGCTAGCTGAGCACCTAGAGCCATTTCTTTTCCCCCTGTAGACTCCCACTGCACACCTGTCAGTGAGAACAGCGAGAGACTGTGATGCCGTACATCTTTGTTGACTGCCTGTTTGGAGCAGCTCAGTGTATCAAGCTCAGTTTCACATATAAAACAGTTTGATGTAAAGAAGTCTTGCCTTCGAGAAGTTTATCGTCTGACACATACCTGTGTGTGAGGAGTCCGTGCAGAGTATGCCTTGAGTACGCACGGGTATGTAGGGGCTTTTACATGAATACACTTCTAGTTTTGACATTACAGTCAGGGAGTCTTGTAGACCTCTCAGGGGTCCGATCAGGTAATGACAGGGTGTACCATAATGCTCCAAATAAGTTGTACTTATACACTTTAACAGATCTTTTAGCGCATTGTATCATATAAAATCAACAAATTTTTAATGTGACTGTGTGTTACAGAAAACAAAAGATCAATTATCCATAATTTTTTCCCGTTTAAGCAATTTAGACGATGACGTCATAAACCAGTAAGTAAATAAATTTTGTCATTGAAAGTATGCCATTTATTTCTCTCCTGAATCTAATTGCTTACATAAGCTCAAGTTTTAAATTAGAAAAATTCTCAGTAAAACTTTTCTCATTCACATGTTCCCCTACTTAACCTGTTGGAAAAAACAAGATAGAGCATGTGGGAAATATTTTATTGCAGCCAGCCCCACATCATTAGTTTTCCTCATCTATAAAAATCTTGATTCTGTTTGAATGAGCCTGATAACAGAATCTTTACTCACATAAATTAAGAACCACCAGCCTCTTATTTTTATTTTTTTCTACTGCAGCAATTCAATCAGATGATATCTAACTGTTATTATTAGGTTGATTTGAGTGTTCATTTATCACTAAGATTAATGGTTGAGATTAAAGTGAAGTTACATGATGGGATAGTTTTATTTAACTTTAATGTCTGACTAGAGCGATGAAGTTTATTGGGAAATGAATAATGACATCTTTTTTAATTTTGATGCTGGGCATATTGCCTAATTAAAGACAACAAGCCTGACAGCAAACATGTTAATATGCTCCCCTTGTTTTACACTGGGCTACAGTTTAAAGTCTTTTTAAATATTAAGCAACATTAAAAGCCTGAAGGTATAAATATTATTTTTTATAGAAAAAAATATGCTTTCATAGAAGTAGTAAAAATAAACAATAAGGAGACTGACAACAATAGGCAGTAAAGAGGCGTTCAAAGGTATGTAGACAAGAACAGGTGAGTCAAAATGTTATTTACATGCAACCGAAGTGATGAGGAGATCATACAAAAAATAACTGTGATTAGTCGACTAATCGAAAAAATTATTGATAGATTAGTTGACAATAAAAATAATCATTAGTTGCAGCCCCAGCACCAGGAGGAGAAAGCAGGAAAAGCAATTTGTTTTACCCTTAACATGATGCCTGACTGCTTCAGACAGATGTTCTGGCATTTAAGGGTTAGGGTTAGGCTTTTTTTAATCCTTAAATGCATCTAATAAAATCTAAATACGCACAGCAACAGCCTCATAGTATGTGAACATGACTGTCAGTCATGTGTCAATAGAGAAATAGACAGTCGATGTTAACATAGGAATCTGCCATCAAGACTGAACACAAATTTATTCTAATTTTCATGTTTTTTTTAATTCAAGATCATAGCAATCTTATATTCTCAGATCGACCATTTTAAGTGCAATCCTTTTTGAACACTTTGCTACCTGAATATTCTCCGTCTCACTGCATTTCTGTAACTGGCCGTCAGACAAGCAGAGACCTCATTTGTTCCCTTGATGATTCTTCTGTCGACTCCCAGCAGACTTGTTAGTTTGTTCACATCCACATCAGCTGTCAAATAAACCTTTCCTCATGATGAGGAACATCCGAAGTCCTGCTGTTCATGTCCAACTGTGTTTGTGTGGTGTATTTTTCTTTCTTCTTGCCGTTGGTCAATAACATCATCTTAACAACAAAAAGGGCTGAAGTGCACATAATCGAGAGATAGTAAGCTGCAACTTAGTACTACCATCTTGATACTGTTAATAATTTACGTTAAAGGTTTTCTGAGATATTTTGATTAAATCCCTAAATGAACAGAACCAGTGCCTCAATTTTGTTTTACACATTGCATTATAAATACTGAATAAAGCCCTCAGAAAATGTTGACTACCTCTTTTATTCTTTTATAGATAACCCTATCTTTACAACTGGCTACACTGTCAGCACACAGCAACGTTTCAGAGTTTAACTAAGATGATTAACTATATTAGCTACAGAAAACATAAATTGATGTTATCCGTTTAACTCAACAACAGAACAATTATTTGCTTTTATACACCAGCTTGTTATGGATGAGCACACTGTTGCACAGGATTAAATTCATTGTTTGAACATAATTTAAAAAGTCACAGCAGAGAAAAAAAAAAAAAAATAATATGACTGCTCTCCAAAAATAATGGCAAGCTGCTTCTAGAGTGATTCCAGCATCGATCTTGATGTTGGAACATCCACTGTACCAGAACCACAAAACCCTGAAATCAGAAAATAATGTCTACACAGCCAAAATTCCAGTGTTTGAGTTTATGTCATGAGCTGTTCTGTCACCTGGACAACTGCAGCTCATGACTGCAGTTTATTACACAAACACAAGCCAGCCATATGGCTGTCACCACATGGCATACGAAAACACAAGCTGGCAGAAACTGGTCAGAGCTTAAAAACAGTCTAATATCGGCACATAGAAAACCCTCAAACCCCCACAAAGCCATGCACACAGCAAATAATTTACCTGTATTTGAAGGCCCACAGGTAGAGGTCAAACGCATCAGGGAACAGCATCCAGAAAATAAACAGAGAAAGAGACAAATTCAATCAGTCACAGAATGAACAATTGTGAAATGTAATATAAATTATAATACTGAGAGCATTAATCCCCGACTCCAGCCATGATGGTTGGTGTTTGGGATTATTATTTCCACTTTAATACAAAAGATAGTTTTGTTTTTTTTCTGATTAAAATGAATGTCTCACCAAGTGTCCTATGCAGAACCTAATGATGATATGAAGCTAATTCTATGATTTGAGTACAGTGTATGCAAACACATCTAAATGTTAAAGAACATGAGCCCCTGAGAATGAGGTCAGGGTCCACTGTTGTGAGGTCTATAAATTGAATTGTGAGAAAAATAATGCCGATGACTGTAACATGTTTGTGAGCAATTTCAGTTACTGAAGTATGCATCTTTATTATACACAACTAGCCAATCATTTCTTGGATATACTATAAAATAGATTATGATTCCCATGGTTGACAGTTTTTCAATAACATGCCATTTATTTAGATGTTAATGGTTTGTGGTTGACTAAAAACACAAACAAAAATAGTTAATGAAATTCTAACCTTCCATTGGTGCTAAGCAAGTGACATGAGAATGATGAAAAAAATGTTTTTTGTTATAACCTGGCTACACTATTCATAATCCAGCCTTATAAAATAAGTCCTGCTTACTTCACTAAAAATAATGCCAAGCTGCACCAGATTTGGGAATGTGTTATTCTTTAACTCTTGTATCAAATACCAGTGTTGTTTATTTGCCTGTGTTAGCCACAGGAATTAAACTGGAATGCATCATGTTAACATTTCAAACTCAAAAACACAGAAAAGCATAAAATGTCAATGCTCACATCAAACTGTGTTCTCTTTTTGTCTCTGGTGCAACACCTCTGAAGCTGTGATTGAGTTGAATGATTTAAACAGCAACACACCAGAGAGCATTTTATGTTTTATGTTTCTAGTAGAGAAGATACTTTATTGGCAATGTTACATTTTACCTGATGGCTTTTTTTTATAGGGCAGCTTTTACAGGACAGGACGCTACATATAACTTTGGAAGATAGCAGTTTGGCCAAGCAATAAAAGGTAGTTACAACAGAGTGTTCTGGATAGAGTGTAAAAATCTACCCAGAAGTTCATGGAAATGATCATTTTAAACCATCCTGTTTAACATCAACATAACATAAAATTGACTATCCTGTTTTATGCAACAGTTTAGGTGTGCCTCAATAAAACAGATAAGCCCCATTGTCAAATCAAATCTTGACAATATACTAGTGACTGCTTTACTGATCTGCCTGAAGATGGGGGGAAAAAAAACGTTTTACAGATCATGTTTGCATAATTTCTCCTGTCAAAATTCTGATCTCTTGTCTGAATCAATCAAAAATGAGCAGTGTCTGAAGGGGACTTAGCTCTCGTTAGGGAAAGATGACAGAGAAAGCGATCGCTGATTGACTGTCAGAAGTGTCAAGTGTTTAACATTGCAAGCTGGAATTCTACAATTAACGCTGGAAATCACTTTCTGCACGGTCTTTCAGCTGCACAGCAGGGTTACACAGTACAGAGACAAAGAAAATATTCTTAAAGCAGTTTCACTTAGAATGTGATTGAGATAAACATGCCTTATTTTCGCATACATGTGATCACATACGGCAAGTCCCAGGATTTTGTCACACTCTTTACTTATTAATGTTCATTAATGTGAAACTGCCTTGGAAGTTTCCATAACTCCCAGCTGTACACCATGGCAGAGCCTGTTCAATCCAGTTCAGAGGCAGATCAGAAGACCTGCCACTCCGGCAATAATCAGAGACAGACTTCCAAATTCATCCCAGCCCAAAATTAGAGCAGATACAGAGTCTGAACAGGTTATCTAAAATAATTTCACTGTGGTGAAATGATGACCAACAACAGACGTGTGATTCAGCCACTTCCTGGCTTGCACATGTTTCCTGCAGGAAGAAGTGGTGCACTTTACAAAACAGATGCCATCATGAGCACAGAATAGTATGTGGAAATATTGAAGCAACATCTGAAAACATCAGCCAGTAACACACACACACACACACTCACAAAAAACACTTTAAGGCTGTGAAGCCAGACTTTGTGTTTGTATCTTATATACATGCTTGATTAACAGGGATCATTGAGCACCAGTTGCTTCAATACTATTAAATGATTTTTTCTTTTATGTCAACATGACAGTTCGGTATTAACTACATAAAAAGGAAATAAAAGAAATCAGAGCATATTGTTTTGAGTGAAAACTGCTGAAGCATATACAGGTACATTAAAAAAGTGAATATAGCAAAAGAGTTAACTATTTTCTGTTAGCAGGGAGGGAGAGCCAGCATAAAGTCACCATCAGAAGGTCATTTGTGACCCTGACCAGAGGTGTTTCCATGCTGTGAGCTAAACGAAAGCTGGACTGGAATGTAGCATAACTGTTGGCTGTGAGGTAGCTGTTGAGACAGGCTGCAATTTTTTTTTACCCTGGGACTTTGGACAACTGTAAGATTGGCATTAGATCTGTAGTTGACATGGTTGTGTGGCACAAGAGTAAGTTTTTATAAAGAGACATTTTATGGTGGTGGGAAATCTTTATTGCACAAGTTGTCCGAGCACTAATGAGAGATGTTTGTTTTCAGCAGAGCAGTGGGAAAAGGGGATATTTTGAATATCTGTGACTTCTTGCTGAGAGACTGGTGTGAACAAGTGAAGAGGCTTAGAAGTCTGAGCCTGGGACTTGAGAAATGGTTGTGTGTGAAACTGAAACGTTTGCCAAGACAGAGCGAATGGTGTGGATTTTAGTGTGGGAAAAGTCCATAAGGCTTTTGCTGTGTTTTTCAGTGTTTTCTCTGCATGAAGTGGTTGGAGCATGCTCTGCGGAGGGCCTTTGTATAAAGCTTATGATGCCCCTAATATGCTTGTTTGTCGACAGTAAGTCCAGAGCTGATATGCCATCACTCAACGGTGCATCCAGCAGCCGGGTAAAGCTGGCAAATCTAGTTTTAACACAGGAAGGTATATTCTGGGAGGCCACTCTACTAACCCACTGTAATATGATAAAAGAACAGTGAAGCGGTGTTGAAAGTCTACTGCCATGATATCTGGGTTATGTTTTTGGTCCCTCAGGGAGATGTGGCTCTCTTGTTTGCACTGCTGAAATGGAAATGGCAGCTCCACAGAGATGGCCTTGTGGTCACAGATACCAAGATCACGTACGGTAACATTATTGGTTATAGCCACCAATGTCCACTGCTGCTGGCTTTCTGCAGATAACAGCATTTGGTAGGAAAGGCCCTATTAAAGGTATAGTTGATAATTTGTTCAAAAATAGGTATATGTAAGAGACACCCAAATCACTTTTTGAATAACTGTGCATGTGCAGGCCTATTCTGACCTTGCTCTTGTGCAACTCTGGGCGATTGCATGAAAGAATATCCCAAATCCACACTGGTCTTATTTCATTCTTCAGGGGCCTTCCTCTTTATCTTCTTCTCCTCTTTAACTGTAAGACAGTTGGCTTCTTGTGACTCTCAGCCATTTTCAACATATACTGTGAAGGCAGTGGAGCTACAATGAATGGCTAAAACATAAGCTCACTGGATACTTAAGCAGTAGATGTGTGCATGCACAGCAAGAGGAAACAAGAAAGGAACGTGCATACACACAGTCGTTAGGTGAGCAGGTCACCATGATTGGCATTTGGGAAAACCAATAGATAAGATGATCCCCATGGATGTCAAACTGAAAGATCGTCTACGATGCCTTTAAGTAAGTCTAAAAATGTGTCATTGCATGGTCAGTCTGGGAGTAAAATGCTCTGGTGAACGTATCATGGACATAGAAGGATTAATTGAAAGTTGAATAGAAGGAAAAGCATCATTGGCAGTGCACAGTCAAGCCAATACGAAAATAGATAATTGTGGAGCTTAGTTTTTGTTCATCACATTTTCAATTACGCTAAGTTTAGAAATTGTTGAACAGTGAGTGTCCACTTTATTGGGTTTCGATAACTGTAAGTACAATAACGTTTACAACAAGATATTGATCTGCCGTTTGTCACTTTCTTAACTCAATGCACATCCAAACAGATTTCTTTAACCAGTAGCATTTACGGCTCCACAAAAAAAAAAAAAAAAAAAAACTCCTGCTAATAGCTGTGCAGTTTTCTTCTTACCTTACTTTTCCTTATTGTGTGGTCAGCTCTCAATTCTCAAAAACAGAAATGGTGGCGTCTGCATTTTTTTTCTGCTGTATATGAATGCCCACCCAGGCGACTGCCATGAATGTTGTGCAATTATACACTGTTTAAAGTTATTTAATGTTTAATAAATAACTATCTGTCTATTAGGTATTGTCCAGTGGATATCAGCTCCTAAGCTGATATCAGGATAATAGGTTGAAAGGGATGATACGAGCACTGGCGATCTCTTAACAGCAAACTGCACACACATAGAATAAGGAGTGACAACTTCTCTTCAAGTTCAAGAATTTATTAACAGAAATAAAATTAACATCCAGAGAACACCACTATAGAATGCTGTTTATCTGAATTAACACTATATTTCAGTCAACAAATTCGCTCTACTAGGCTAGTGAAACAAAAACTACTAAGCAAAATAAAGATAAAAGAAGCTAAGCTAAGGAACTATGTACATGCAAAAGAACAAAAGAAAAGACAAAAGTGGTTGGTAAACATCAGAATAATTCAGTGAATCCTGGTTCACTGCAGATCTGACTTAAAGAACATGGAATGAGCTTAAATTAACTTAACTAATTTAGAACATTTGGCATGTGTTTCAACCTATTCACAATGCAAATCCAGAGTTAAACAAAACATTGTTTGATGAAATAACATTTTATATGAGTTAAAGAACCAACGTTCACCTTACATGGAACATGGAATGAGCTTAAATTAGTTAAAAACTAATTCAGAACAACATTTAGCATGTGCTTCAACCCATTCACAATACAAATCCCGAATTACACAAAACGTTATTTGAGGAAATAACATTTTAAAGAATTATTTGCTCAGTAAAATCCTTAATTTTAGGGACGTTCGATTTTATTAATGCGATTAAACCTCCGGGAGGCCAGGGGTCGCTGTAGTGATCGGTCGCTAAAATTGGCTAATCCTAAAGTTAAACAAAACGGCTTGAAATCGACACTAATATTCCATATTAATGCGGTAACAATGCTCATAGCACTATCGAACAATGGCGGAGCGAGACGAAGAAGCCTTATGCTTTTTTCAGCCATATTTGAATATCCAAAAACAGGAAGACATGCGGCTCTGCAGCTATGAGCTAGCTGAAACGTGGTCGGAGCAGGCAGCTCCGAAGTCCTGCATGTAGTCTATGACCCAGTTGGAGTAGCGATTTCAGCTCCTTTTTGCTCTCAGCTTGGGGAAGTGGGTCCTGTGCCGATCTTTCGGCCGCTCCACGTTGTCTGGAATCAGCTTCCTGCAAGAGCTGAGAAGAATAAACAAGGCTGGTTTTGGCATTCTTTACTTTAGTGGCTGGTTGCGCAGAAGTTAGACTGCAAACTTAGCTCAGATTCTAGTCAGCAGATCTCCGAACACAGTCGGGTCCTCCGGACAAAGAGAGATTTCTCGCCTGTGCTGGCTTGTGGGTCTTTTGAGGCCCATGTGGCCCCATGCATGGCTTGCTGGTACGGGTGGCTGGCACCAGCCACCCTCTCTTTCAGATGTCCCAGACAGATGTGGTAAAGATAGAGAGAGACTGTCTGTGTGGATCGTAGGGCGGCTGGTCCCCTAGCCCCCTCTCCTCGAGGGCTCCAGGAAGAAGAAAGGGCTTGTGGATCTGAGGAGATGTCTAGGCTCATATGGCAGGGCACCCTGCTGAGAGAGGCTGTCTCAGCCTGAATGTGTGAAATTCCTTTTGGTCCCTCCCCCATGGTACATGTTCAGAATTCAATCTGACTTCATTCATTCTCTCATCAATGCTTTAATGTCATGGCACAACACTGTAACCAGTGCACCGCTGTGTGACCGGAACCTTTTCATTAGTATTGTACCTGAGTTTTCTGGGTATGTTGCTAGCACCGCATGATACTGGACCCTGCAGCGACCCAGCTCGGCTAGTATCCTAGTATTTCTGTTCAGCTCCATTCATGTTTATTTCAGTCTGTCACCCTCAGCAGTTGACTTTCTCTTATTCAATCCACCTGTTATACCTCTCATCTAATTAATGCCAGTCACATATTTCCTCTGCTTTTTATGCCAAACATTTCATTCACTCCTCACGGGTTTCTACTGTTTGCCATGCCAAGCCTGCGTATGGCATGTTTGCAATGTCATGATTCAATTTCCCATGTCTAGAAGTACACTTTTTTTTATTTCTTTAATTAAAACATCTTACCTCACTATGCTGTCTCTGCCAGTCTGTTTGCAGCTGGGGCCATCCTAAGAAATGAATTCTGACAGTGTCATCATGATGATCATGAAAAGTTAAATAATTGTCACACCGCATCAGCATGTTTGAATGTACCATATTTACACCCTTGTCATTATTTTTGACATACTTTCAATGTTTACTTGCCAAACTGCTTATTTAAACTACCTTGTCTATTTCATCTTACTGTGCACTCACCGGTCACCATTTTGTTGTCATTGCCTGCTTGTATAAAGTGGTTGTATTTTGGAAAAATTATCAACATAAAATGGAGAACAAATAGGTGGGGAAAACTGAATTGGACAGAGGAGCGGTGTTTCTATTCACACAGCTCTGCAGGGAGAATAGATGTGTGTTAAAAAGAAAATTTCATGGATTTGCAATAAGGCTGACTTTGAAGTGCTGATCACTGCATCTTTTTCCTAGAATTTCTAGATGTCCATTTAGTCTCACTTTCCTGCAGAGCACATTGGGAATGTCTTTTGTTTGTTTGTTTTTGCACTATAAACCAATCACATCTCTTAAAAGACAGGGTCACACCTAGCAATAGGGTCAACCACACCTTCTACCTAAGATTAAAAATATCTTTCCTTACTCAGAGTCGCTCCCATTAGCTGAATCACTTTTTAAGCTAAGACTCCATGGTAGGAATTTTTAGGCTAAGATAAAAGCTCTCTCTGAGAGGACTCTGAGAATTTGTGAATTGGAACTTTTTTATTATTATTATGTTTCAATACAAAGTCAAATGCACTCATAAATATTTTTTTATTCTTATTTTTCACTGCAAAAGCAACAAGTGAAGCCACCAGAAACCAGGTAACAGTATTTGTGGCAAAAATAATAAAGAGTTAGATGCTACTAACCACGTATACATTTTATATTAAGCTGTTTCATCCTCTCACACAACCTCCTCCACTCCATTTTTCTACTCCACTAAGTTCCCATTAGGGAGTTGGCAGATCTGATCAGATAATGCTATACTTGACATATTTCCTTTGAATCAGTGGTAACATTTAATTAAATGGCTGGAAGCTAATGGTCTTAACAAGTTCTAGCGAGGGGTTGAAGCAACTGGCTCAAGTCAGCATCAGACAGGAGAATAAGTGAGTGGAAATCTCACTGAAAGTAATTTGAGGTGCCGTCCTTAAAACAAACTATGAAACGTCTGTGGATTAAACAGGCCTCAGATTTTCTTAGTAAAGTTTTAAGCTAGTCAGTGAGCTTTCATAGTTGGAGACGTATAATCTGAATCAATTTACTATAAAAATATGAAATCCTCCGAAACTCTGAAACGCGATCATGAGCCACAATGGCTGGAGTGGCTTGAACCATTTGATTCAAATCAAAAGTAATTTATCCATAGATTTATCAAACTTGTGTGATATGCTTTATTTATAAATCATTGCCACCCCACCACCATTTGTCCTGTTTCTCATCCAGTGTTGGTTGAGTATTTTATAGATATGCAACACGTGAAATATTTCTTGGAATAGATTATCCTCTTATATGCTTCAAATTCAAATCACATAGTTTAGAGAAAAATGCCTTATTTAGGCAAGTTTAACACAACAGTAAAATACTAAACCAAGAGCCACAATAATTTGGCCTTTCATTTGCATGATTTTTTCCACTTTGTTATACAAAGTAAATGCATATAATTATATTGAATAATGTTTAATCTGGGGAGCAAAGCATTTTGCAAATAAAACTGAAGAGGGGTACAGTAGAAAGCAAGGTTAAGAACCAATGCTCTAAATCCACTGAACCAAGTTATTTATTAGGACGGGGATGCAGAGCATGCCAGTCTGTCTACCTGCAACGCAGGGACCCAGGAGGGACCGCCCCCTGCCTGCGATATTGGAACTCAGCCGGTCTGTGAGGCAATGGTCCAAGTGGTACATCCTTCCTCCTGTGAAGTCGGGGTTCAGTCTAACCCTCCTGTCTTGGTCCGAGGTGCTGGAGGGTCTTCTGCTGAGGGGTCTCGTCTCTGGGTATCAGGCGCCATCTGAAGCCTGTTTCCGCCTGTATCCCGTAGCCCGCCGTTTTCTGAAGCCTGCAGTTTGAATTATTAAAGAATTCTAGAAATATTGAATTCTATCTGCTGTTTAAAATATAATTGTCAGTAAAAAAATGTCTTATGTTAAACAAATCAATTCAATTGCTATTGCCTTGCTATTAATGTTGAAAAATGTGACTGTTCTGGGGCTTTTGTAAACCTACTAACTGGACTAAATAGGATTGTAAACCCAGATCATCCCCAGAATAATGAAGCTGACTGATGCGGGTATTCCATGACATGGTGCTGATCAAAATATATTATATAATTCTCTACCATTTAGAGAGTCAATATTTGAGTAGTGTTGTCTAAGATGATGTAAAAAAAAATAAACAAAAAAAAAACAAACCATAAACGCAATGGGTCTGGGTCACAATAGTTGTCACAGAGTTCGTCCTTCCGTCTCCGTCTTCTTCCGCTTATCTGGGGTCGGGTCGCGGGGGTAGCAGCTTCAGTAGGGAGGCCCAGACGTCCCTCTCCCCGGCCACTTGGGCCAGCTCCTCAGGAGGAATCCCAAGGCGTTCCCAGGCCAGCCGGGAGACATAGTCCCTCCAGCGTGTCCTGGGTCTTCCCCTGGGCCTCCTCCTGGTGGGACGTGCCCGGAACACCTCACCAGGGAGGCGTCCAGGAGGCATCCTGACCAGATGCCCGAGCCACCTCAACTGGCTCCTCTCGACGTGGAGGAGCAGCGGCTCTACTCTGAGTCCTCCCCGGATGACTGAGCTCCTCACCCTATCTCTAAGGGAGAGCCCAGACACACTACGGAGAAAACTCATCTCAGCCGCTTGTATCCGGGATCTCGTTCTTTCGGTCACGACCCAAAGCTCGTGACCATAGATGAGGGTAGGAACGTAGATCGACCGGTAAATCGAGAGCTTCACCTTTTGGCTCAGCTCTCTCTTCACCACAACGGATCGGTACAGCGCCCGCTTCACAGCAGACGCTGCACCAATCCGCCTGTCGATCTCCCGCTCCATCCTCCCCTCATTCGTGAACAAGACCCCAAGATACTTGAACTCCTCCACTAGGGGCAGCACATCCTCCCCAACCCGGAGAAGGCACTCTTCCCTTTTCTGGTTCAAGACCATGGTCTCGGATTTGGAGGCACTGATTTTCATCCCGGCCGCTTCGCACTCGGCTGCGAACCGCTCCAGTGAGAGCTGTAGATCACGCCCTGATGAAGCCAATAGGACCACGTCATCCGCGAATAGCAGAGACGCAATCCTAAGGCCACCAAAACGGATCCCCTCAACACCTTGGCTGCGCCTAGAAATTCTGTCCATAAAAGTTATGAACAGAATCGGTGACAAAGGGCAGCCTTGGCGGAGTCCAACTCACACCGGAAACGAGTCCGACTTACTGCCGGCAATGCGGACCAGACTCTGACACCGGTCGTACAGAGACCTGACAGCCCTTATTAAAGGGCCCGGTACTCCATACTCCCGGAGTACCCCCCACAGGATCCCCCGGGGGACACGGTCGAATGCCTTCTCCAGATCCACAAAGCACATGTAGACTGGTTGGGCAAACTCCCATGCCCCCTCCAGAATCCTGCTGAGGGTACAGAGCTGGTCCAGTGTTCCACGGCCAGGACGAAAACCACACTGCTCTTCCTGAATCCGAGATTCGACTATCCGACGGACCCTCCTTTCCAGAACCCCCGAGTAGACCTTACCAGGGAGGCTTAAGAGTGTGATTCCCCTGTAGTTGGAACACACTCTCCGGTCCCCCTTTTAAATAGTGGGACCACCACCCCAGTCTGCCAATCCAGGGGAACTGCCCCCGATGTCCACGCAATGTTGCAGAGCCGCGTTAACCAACACAGCCCCACAACATCCAGATCCTTAAGGTACTCCGGGCGAATCTCATCCACCCCCGGGGCCTTGCCACCGAGGAGCTTTTTAACAACCTCGGCAACCTCAGCACCAGAGATGGGAGAACCTGACCCAGAGTCCTCAGGCTCTGCTTCCGCAACAGAAGACGTGTTGGTGGGATTAAGGAGGTCTTCGAAGTATTCCGCCCACCGAAACACAACGTCCCGAGTCGAGGTCAGCAGCACACCACCCCCACTGTAAACAGTGTTGGTACTGCACTGCTTCCCCATCCTAAGACGCCGTATAGTGGACCAGAATCGCTTCGAAGCTGTACGGAAGTCTTTCTCCATGGCCTCTCCGAACTCTTCCCAAGGCCGAGTTTTTGCCTCGGCGACCAGCCGAGCCGCCTGCCGCTTCGACTGCCGGTACACATCAGCTGCTTCCGGAGTCCCACAGGCCAAAAAAGCCCGATAGGACTCCTTCTTCAGCTTGACGGCTTCCCTCACCGCTGGTGTCCACCAGCGGGTTTGAGGGTTGCCGCCGCGACATGCACCGACAACCTTGCGGCCACAGCTCCGACTAGCTGCCTCAGCAATAGAGGCGTGGAACATGGTCCATTCAGACTCAATGTCCCCCGCCTCCCTCGGGACGTGTTTAAAGTTATCCCGGAGGTGGGAGTTAAAGCTCCGCCTCACAGGGGACTCCGCCAGACGTTCCCAGCAAACCCTCACAGTACGTTTGGGCCTGCCCAGTAGGACCGGCTTCCTCCCCCGCCATCGGAGCCAACTCACCACCAGGTAGTGGTCGGTGGAGAGCTCCGCCCCTCTCTTCACCCGAGTGTCCAAGACATACGGCCGCAGATCAGATGAAACGACAACAAAGTCGATCATTGAACTGCGACCTAGGGTGTCCTGGTGCCAAGAGCACATATGGACACCCTTATGCTTGAACATGGTGTTTGTGATGGACAATCCATGACGAGCACAGAAGTCCAACAACAAAACACCACTCGAGTTCAGATCAGGTGGGCCATTCCTCCCAACCACACCCCTCCAGGTCCCACTGTCATTGCCCACGTGAGCGTTGAAGTCCCCCAGCACAACGAGGGAGTCCCCAGGAGGGGCACTCTCCAGTACCCCTTCCAAGGACTCCAAAAAGGGTGGGTAATCTGAACTGCTGTTTGGCGCATAAGCGCAAACAACAGTCAGAACCCGTCCCCCCACACGAATGCGGAGGGAGGCCACCCTCTCGGGTTGCCCCCCATCTCGGCACCGAGATGGGGGGCAACAAGTATGCCAACCCCAGCTCGGCGCCTCTCACCATGGGCAACTCCAGAGTGGAATGTCCAGCCCCTCTCAAGGAGACTGGTTCCAGAGCCAGAGCGGTGCGTCGAGGTGAGTCCTCTCGACCTCGCGCAGAAGCTGGCTCTTGGGACGTGGAATGTCACAGAGTTCATGACCCTTTATTTGGATATCAACTACTATGTATGTATTATACCTTAAGAGTGACCCATGATTTCCTGGTTCACAGTTCCAGGTTCTCTACAATGAAATTATGATACCCAATGTTATTTTATTTTCATACTTCCATACTTTTTCAAATATGGTAGGGATGCACATTTTCACCCTCTGGCTCAAAATGTTATTGGAAAATGTATATATTTATTTATTTATATGAACATGTAGACATTTTTGTGTTGTGATGAAAAGAAATAGCTGGTAGAAAACCTCTAAGGGCTATAAAAAGTCTAGGCGAGATCTTTTTTTATGCAACAAACTGCAGTTACACAAAAGGTTTATAAAGTCAATAGTATTAAAAACATAAATATAAATACAACTACATTGTAAAACTGTATAAAGGAGCACAAATCACTGCATCGTTTTGTAGATGTCATTTCAATGACATCTACAAAAAGATGCAGACACTGTCATTAGATTTTCAGTGAAAAAAGGCAGATGAAAATGTCTGTGTGAGTGAGTGCATCTTCACACAGAGTCGCAACATATCCAAGATGATGTTAAAATCCTGTTTGCATGAAGGACTGGGGTGGGCACTTGGAGAAACAGGCGTATGGGTAAATGGCTGGAAAATTGCCCTGTTTGATACTACATATGTTTGTTCTTCTTTTTCTCTAGTGGTTCACTCCACCTCTTCAGAATATATTTTCCATACTTACAAACTCCCACTCAAGTTTACATTTATGTTTTCAATAATCAGTAATCCCGGTGCAAAGTTATACACCTAAAACTTAAATTGCCTTTATCTAGGTGGAGAAAGCTCTTTAAACCTTTGGAGGTTTTTAGATTCAACCTGTTTGCATTACCTCCTCTCAACAACTAAACACAGGTGAGAAGCAATATTTGGGGAATTATACAGTTTGCACTGTTTCTCCTAATCAACATTATGTAAAGCAAAGGGCAACTAACAGGTCAAAATAATTTAGAAATGGGCAACTGACAAAAGTTTCCAGAATCAATCAAAGACTCCATAGTTGTGGAGTAAATGGAGCAAACAGGACAGAAAAATCAATTGAATAAGGAAAAATATTTTAAATCAAGCTGTTGGAGATATTGAAATTAAAAGTCTGCTTTGCCAATGCTGATAGCAGAGGACATTTGTAAGATAAGGTTGTTTCTTTTCTAGATTTATGGCTGACGGGCTATGCTACCAATACAAAGGACGGGATAAAAGTTTGTTGTATTTTGCTAATTTTATGAGTGAGCAGCACTTGTTAAGTGCCAGACTGGGAACTGCCAGTATTGTATCAGCATTATAGTATCCTTTCAAAGTGTCACAGTCAGGCATTAGATTGTTGTTATCCTCATGAGGGAATGCATGAAATAAATGATTGATAGCTTGGAAACATAAACTGACTGATGAAACTCAGGTAGAGGACTGACAGCTTATTTAGAAACCTGTCTAACAAGAAGCCATTGAGACCACCAGTTCCCCAAGATCTAAATTAATGTGCTACGAGCCTTGGACCACCCTAACAAGCCGTTTCAAGTCGCACTGAACAGCAGAAACCTAACTGTTATTCATAAAATCTTCATAATGAAATAATATCATCCCCAGATACATTCCACTAATACCATTTTGAAGCAGGTTAGATAAACTGTGATAAATATCACTTCAATAATGCTTTATATTGTGCTTTAGGTCTGATAAACAACCAAGTCTGGGAATAACACTTGGATATAAGCTGTGAAATCCAAATCATTCTTTCCTCAGTCCAAATAACATCTAACAATAAACTTTTTATTTCATCATTCAAGACATATAACACTCACCTCTTCACCTACAGTGTAAATGAAAAAAAAAACAAAAAACACCTGGAGATGCATGTAACTAGAGGTTGGTTTCAAAAAAAGCTGCTTGTGGCAATATGTCTTTTCTGGAGAAGTGCATGTTATATATATATATATATATATATATATATATATATATATATATATATATATATATATATATATATATATATATATATATAAGGATTTAACTCTTTAATTGCAGTCTGGACTTTACTGTTGTCGTAGGCTGGGAGGAGAGCAAGAGGATGGGCTGCTCAGTGTCAGGGAGTGAAAGTTATAGTTATAAGTGAAGTACACACACAAAAATGACCTGAAATTGTGTTCAGAACCCCTTATTATTTTCAAGCAGGCATTGTTTTGTAAACTGTTTTGCTTGACTTTGCAGTGTTAATCATTTCTTGTTCTTGACAAAATCGGTAAGGTCATGGAAAAATAAGATTTAATCAAGCAACTAGGGAATTAGATATGCTGAGAAATGACAACTTTCCGTGCTGCTTCCTGTCCAGCATTAATGTGAAGGTCAGGGAGTGGGAATTGTTTACCTTAAGTAGGATGGAGAAATGTGCTGTGTTGTGTTAATCGACCAAAACAACACAGTAAAAACAGAAGGAACTATGAAAGTACTAAGAAAGCCATGTGTCCTTTGAGGTGTATACACTTTGCTCCTAATATTTCTTGGAGCTCCAGTTTTTGCTTTGCCCTGCTGTTGGTCTCTGTCCTGAATACAGAGTTCTTCAGTCTATTTTTGGTGACGCCATCCCAGTGGCTCCTGTCACAGCAGACCCACAGCACTGCATCTACATCTATGTTGAAGTCATTTGATTTATGACTTTGTTGCACTCATTAAACTTGAGCTATACACTGCAATAGTGCATCTCCAGGCTAAGATATACTTCAAGTGTGTTGGACTGACTGTGCCTGTACTTTAAGAAGCCTGGAGCAATTAAAAATGCAAATAGTAGTAACATAGGTGTGTGTGTTCTTATACTTGCAGCTGAGCGAGAAAATCTTTTTCCCCTCATTTTACTAGAAAAGTGAGGACTTTGATGTAAAGTGAGGACCATTTTTTGCCCTCACTTTTTTCAGGGTTAGAGGTTAAGTTTAGCACTATGGTGTCAATTAGGTTTAGGGTTAGGTATATACTGGTAAAAGTTAGGGTAAGGGTTAGGCCATAGAAAGGCATGAAAATAAATGGAATAATAATGGAAGTCAAAATATGTCCCTTTGTAATTTGAACAAGGATGTGTGCAGTGCTGGTGCTCCGCCCACCCGCACTATGCATAGGCCACCAAGTGCTCAGGGGGGCACCAAACAAAGTCACGAGTTGATGAATGAAAAACAGCAGATCATTGTTTTCATGATCGATGAGCACAACATCCATACTTGTTGGACCTGGTCTGCACTGTAGTTTAAACCCTATTTCAGCGGTTTCTCCAGTTTCTGAAACAGTCAGCGAGACAGCTCCTCTTTGTCCTCCTGTCTACCTCTCCTGCTCAGCGCTCTCAGAGGAGCTGTGGATGCCCCTCTGTAACGGCTGACAGGGAGAGAAACAGAAAGAACCTTTGGAGGCTTTTACTGCTGAAGACAAATAGAAAATGCAGCAAAGCACCATTTCACATGTAGGTACTGCAACCACACTAAACCTCTTTGACCAAATGAAAAACAGGTCCATTCTGTCCCGTTGTCTGTCTCTCCTAATGGAGCAGCCGTGGGTGACAGCGACCCTCAGTAGCATCTGAGAGGTAGAGAAAAAGATCGTATAGAACCTATGGAGGTTCATTTTTACTGTTGTAGATAAAAGCAACGTAGCAAAGCATAATTACACATGTTGGTATTAACTGCTGATGCAAGACAAAAATTCTTTGACCAAATTAAAATCATAAAAAACTAGGCAAAAATAAAGTGCAAAAGCAAAAAGGCATGAGGAATGATCCAATGTTCAGCCTTTTACATCTGAATTTAAAAATTATTTACTCTTAACAGCAGTGTTTAAGTCTGTGAATCTAAAATAATATGCAAGACAGAGGATCAGGCATTATTGGAGAGAATCAAAAAGTCTGAGGACCCCATGACCATTTCCCTTTTCTTTCGTTTGCTAGCAGTGCTAGCTAGCTCTCAGAAGTTTATGCTATTTTTTAGTTTTTTCTTCCTTTTTCTTCCTAAGTTGTATGTCACAACCATATTGTGTCAACACCATAACTGGCAATTTCAATAATCCTCATGAAATCTTTTGAAATGAATGCTTATTTTTGGTATAATGTAAAGATTTAGAGAAACTGGTTATTTATTTATTTTTTTCTTTAGAAGCATTTGTCTGTAAAACTGTGGAATTTCCAATTGGTGCTTATGATTTTTCACTTCTAAATTCCACAGTTTATTGTGGTGATTAAATGGAAATGTGTTTGTTGTGTTTCAACTGAACAGGAATGAAAAAAAAAATATTGCCTAAATATATTTTTAAAGATTGGTATTATGAGTTTTAAAAAAATGTAAAGAACTAAGAAGCCACATTGAGTGAAAATATCAGTAGTAGGTTCATAAAAACATTATTATATATTAACTTATTTTTGCCTCATGGTGTTGACAAAGTTCTATTTCAGGTCCAGTAGAAAAAAATTGCAACTGGGAGCCTGTACCTAGATATGTTTACATTTCCCAAGCATTATCTGTCATATTTGAAAACATAAGCATCAAAAATAATTACATTTCTGGGAAAATTTTAACCCATTTTGTCCCTTATCTCAAGAATCACTGATGTACACATTTCTAAATGTAATAAACCTTCATAAATATCAGCACAAAAAAAAAACATATTTTCAGCAATCTAATCATGGCTGAGTAGCACACTGTTACCAAAAAGTTCTCATGTCATAATTATCACTTTAGAAACACTTTGATTGTAGCATGGATGTGAAGGTACGTTTTGTTCTTGGCTACCACTATGTATGGAAATTGGTAGCAGGTTATATTCTCTGAGCAAATCATTTGAAATTCTCTGAGCTAACAAGGAACACACTGTACTAGAATTTTGAACAGTTTATGTGGGGATTTTTTTTTTTTTTTTTGCTGCGAAGGAAACTTCACGACAGAACAAAAGGAAAAATCTCTCCTGGCACCATTATTTACATATGCTAGCACTTAGACAATCTATCTCATTTTTCCATTCAATCCTTTCAATCTTTAGTTGGGTCCCTTTGTTTCACTGCTCTTATTCATAAGTTCTAGTACTCAACTATTCTTTTTATGCAGCCACAAACCACATTTATATGAGAAAACATTACATAAAGCTGTTTACTTCTGAAACACTTTTATATGAATAAAACAGTCTCAACTGGTTTATAATTTTCATTTTTGTTTTCTATTGTGGTTTGGATAAAAGGAAGCAACTGGAAGGAAAACACATTTTGAACCAAATTCTGTGGTGAAGTTGATGCACAACTAAAGAGGAGATTTTTATAGGGGTTATATGCATCCTATTTGTTTTCTTTCTCATCAGCTTTCCATTTTCCTTAACTTAAATTATTCAGAGTTTATCCACTAACTTGGTCTGTTTTTTGTTTTTCCAAAATTATACTTACTAATTACAGGGGGGTGCACCGTTGTATGAATATATGTATACTATACATCTAATATATGTATAGAAATAACACTATAGAAATAACACAAATATCACAGTTTGAGCTTTTATCATATTTTAATATCTGGATTATTAGCTCCAGCCATTGCTCAATTCCTTAAACATTTAATGCTTGGTTGCTGCTGTCGTTATTGTTGTTATGTATTTCTTATTTATATGTTGCTTGTCTTATTTTTTTGCTTTGTTTTTTTTTCACCAGCGAGCTTTTAAAATACCTGAGTTTCTCTTAGAGGATCAAGTAAGTCATTTAGTCAGGCAGTGCTTGCAGAATGATTTCGATCAACAATGACTGACTTCTTGCCTTTCATAAAAATCTGTTTTGTGGAGTGCACGTCTATTTGCTCTCCTGTCAACAGATCTGTCCACTTTTGCTGTGGATCTCTGAAGCTCAGCCAGAGTTACCATCACCCTCTTGACTGTATGATTAATGGCTAACTTTAGGTAGATGGCCACAGCTGTTAGCTTTGCAGTTGCGCCAATCTATCAAGACATAGCGAATAGATTGAACAGTGCTCCTTGAACTGTACAAAGCTTGTGATAATGTTTTAAAACCTAACCCAGTTTTATCCCTGGCCTGTTAGGTGTGTTTCTTGATTTTTATAATGAGATGATTGATTTACACTCTGATTTTGACTTCTCAGGTCAGTTGGTTATACTGACTTGTTTTCAAGGTTATGAGAGGAAAGGGAGTTGAATATACAACAAACACTTTTGAGATTTTTTTTTTGCCGAGATAAAAAAATTTAAATCTGTTTAATATTTTTTTCCTTCTTTAAAATTATGCAAAACTTATTCTTGCACAGTTAAAAGAAACCCCTATTAAATACTTAGAAGATTATGGTTGTAATGTGGCATAATGTCAAAATGTGGAATAATATCTTTTCAAAGAACTGCATGTGGTTACTAAATGTCTGATACCCTATGCAGAGTCTCAGACAGCTCTTTTCAGACTACTAATTTTAATGGTCATTTTGACTTAGTGTCTATCCTACGGGACTGAGTAAGAGCCGGAGTTTCAGACTGAAACCACATCACTGTTTGTGTCAGTCTTGTATCTCACCTTTGGAGCAGATTACACTTCTCTGCTTCCCCACTGTTCACATTCTGGGCTCTCCTGCTGTGACAGGCTGCTCCTTGTCCTTGGCCATGCCTGAAGGCTTTTAATGGTAATCAGTTTGGTGATTTTCCGAAAGTCTTATGCCAGCTGAATATCCTCTGACAATGTGAAACTGTGTGTGTGTGTGTGTGTGTGTGTGTGTGTGTGTGTGTGTGTGTGTGTGTGTGTGTGTGTTTTGTGTTGCTTTGTAGCTAGAAATAACTTTGAGATGAGACCAAAAATCCTTGCCAAGCATTACACACAGGCATGAACAGATCCACAGTCATCTAAAATAGACATATCCTTCGTTGCCCTACCTTCCGCCCCCCAGAAATTAAGGTGTATTAAAGGTAAAGTGACAAATATAATGGAAGCATACAGATTCACACAATGGTAAAAATACAAAAAACTGTACAGCAAGGGCAAATTTACAACAAAAAATCTTGTACAGTTTTTTTTTTTTTTTTTAAATAGCATACCCAGATTAAAATGTTCAACTGAAAAGAGTATTTACATTTGTGCATTTGCAGGAAATGAAAATAGGTGGAAATAACAGAAGGGAGGCATTCATTGACAGAATTTATTGGGAGCTATAATGGTTATAAATGCTGCTCCATTGTCTGTATTCTGAGTTGTCCACTCCTGTGATGAGCCAGAATATTGCAGAGACATGTGAGAACTTCTGAAGTTAGCAGCTTGTGGAGTTGATGGATACATCTACATTAGTTACAATGAAAAAAGAACGGTGTCTGCTCAGTTTTTCCTGCAGAACAGCCTTCCAGAGACAAAGTCATATGCCTTCGCATTTTGTGGGTGACGTTGTGAAATAAGAGAAGAGAGGAATGTTGTGACTTTTTAATAGAAATGTAAGGGACTGCTGCAGTCACCCCTCCCCAAATTCTCACGGCAGGGTGCCCGCTGAAAGGATGAGGGCCAGATCCCCGGATTCTTCTCTCTCTTTTGCATGCTGTTCGTCAACAGCAGCACCGAAGAGGAGAAGCTCTGAGGCAGAGGCCAGGCAGAAATCTTGGTAAATGCTCGCATTTCTTTGCTCTTTTGAATCAAATATGTTATTAATACCCCTGTCAAAAACTAATGTAAAAAATACTCCATCTCCTTGTGAGACCAAACACGCCAAGTCATCATCCTGTTATTACTTCCTGTTGTCTTCTTTGTGTTTTTACCCAGCTGTAACATCTGGCTGTTGATCACATGACTTCTTATGCTAAAAATCCTTTTCTATTGAAGTTTTAAGATAAACACCAATTCTAGTATGGCCGAAAAAACAACTCATCCTGGTGCTAAAACGTTTTAGCAAGTTTTTTTAAAAATCAAAATTGCCGTGTTTCTATCAAGCAAACTTATTTTCATAGTTAAAATTTGCGCAATTTCATGATCAGTGGAAACACAGCTACTGTCTCTGGTGTGGCGGATAACATACTGGGTAGAGGTGGAGGACAGTGAGGTATGATTAAAATCGCGATGACCAAGCCTGCTGATGCGGGGTAAGCACAGCCGATTCATCCAGCTTGTTAGGAAGGGATCTTCTCTATGATAATGGATGGGTTGATGGGTCCATACCTTCTCCACTGGTTGTAAAGTACAATACCACAGCATCTCTTCCTTCTAACTGATGGGGAATAGCAGGTTGCTCAGTTAGATGTGGCACTGCAGAGCTACTGGGAGCTAACAGCTGATCTTCAGTGTAAGTATGCAGTCTCACAACACGAGTACCATAAAAAAATGAATTAAAACAGATCTGTACAGTTCATATATATATATACACACCTATATACACTATCACTCAAATGTTTAGGGTTAATAAGAAATGTCCTTTTATTTTCAATAATGAGCACCAGTTTCTTCAGTTAAAATAATAAAAATGAATCAGAATTACAGTCTAGACAATGTCAATGTAGTCTTCTGTCTAATAGAGTTGTCATTGCAGTCACCAGATCAACCCTACTGAGATTTTGTGGGAGCAGCTTGAGCGAATCATGCATAAGAAGTGCCCTACAAGCCAATCCAACTTGTGGGAGGTACTTCAGGAAGCAAAGGGAGCCATTTCCTCAGATTACTTCAACAAATTGACAGCTTGAATGCCAAATGTCTTCAACGCTGTACAAAAATTGCTGCGAAAGAAGAATTTTTGCCATGAAAGCAAAGTTTTAAGGACAAATACAAATTTTAAGTACAAAGCTTAATTTCTTTCTTGGAAATAAATATGATATGCTTTGTGTGTAAATACCAAATAACTGAGAATAACTGGAACTTTCCTACTGGTCTTATAATGACCTTTAGATAAAAAAGCATTAAAAAAGATGGGATGATTTAATAAATTGCCAAAACAGTAAAATACTAACGTCTAATTGGTTCATCATTTGTATGGAAATAGAGGAGCCTTTGTTTGCAAACCGAACGCGTTCTTATGTAAAGAGGGAAGCATTGCCAACAATTACATGGATATAATGTGCAACACAAGAGAAATAGATTCTCAACATTTGTGATCGTGTAAATCTTAGTACAATTACAAAAAGGATGTGGTCAGACTGACACCAGGGAATGCAGTTCTGTTTCTTTGTCCTTGCCATTAAGAATTCCCCCATGACTTCCAGAACGTTGGACAAGTGTCAGTGTTGTTTATGTTCCCACTATGAGTCTAATTAAAGTTTAATTCAGTGCAACATGCTACTGTGTGATTCAGGTACAAAACACCAGGTATTATTTACAACCTCTGAAAGCAGAATGCTGCAAACAGCGAAACAGAGATTTCATCAGGACTGCAGGAAGCAACTAGACTAAAAGCCATTCAAAACCCTTCTTTTTTGCTTATGAGATACTCAAAACCTTAAATATATTGGTATTTTTCAAATAAAAATATATTAGTATCTGTTTTAATAATTTTTTGTCTAAATTGTGATTCTATTATTCTGTTGTATAAAATGTATAATCAATCTGTAAATGGCCTCATTTTGGGTTATGATTGTAATATTGGGAATACTGGTAATATTCAATTGACGAAAAATTTCCTACACATAATGTTATACGGAAACATTGCTGTCTGGCAGTGTAGTGCCAAAAAGAGACCAGCAGATTTACTTTCACAAGTGGAAGCTTTTGCTATAGTGGTTCGCTTTATACTTGTGAAAAAAAACTTTATTGGGAATTATTTTGAGATAATTTCAAATTCAATAGACACAGAAATGGAAAAGGAAAAGAGAAAAAAGGAAGAAAGAAAGGTGAGGCAACACATTAAAAGGGAGAGAAGGTGACAAAATACAGTAAAGGAAAAGGAAGTGCAAGATAACATCCTGGGAGTCTGCTTCTACACCTGCAAAAAGAGAGATAGAAAGAAAAACAGAAGAAGTATCACCGGTACAACCAACCAACACCTATGATAACATCACTGAAAAATATGCAGTCTTATTTAATACAAGATGTATTTATGACAGCCAAAGTGAACTTTTGGTTTTATCTATATAGAAGTGTATCTATAAGCACCTGGATCCAAACACCTGTGAGTCTTTGTGAATGTATGCTTGTAAGGTTTTTAGTGGGTGTGAGGAGCCAAAGACCTGCCCCCCAGGGCGCCGAGGCGGACACCAGGGATACCAGACATATGGGTCCTCAGAGTCTGGGAGCCCGAGGACTATCACAGGGATAGCTGAATCCCCATCGCAGGGGAGGGTCCCAGGAAACCCCCCCAGTTGCCACAGTTCCGAAGCCCCCATGGGCTGCCACAACAAGCCCATATGCTCCGCAGGCAGCCAGCTACACCAGAGCAGATCCAGCCCCGACACAGAGCCAGGGGGCCCAGGCCACGCAAAGTAGCTGCCAGCTCACACTCAAGCACCCAGTCCTGGACACCAATAACCAACACACCAGCGGGTCAAGGCATCAGCCACCGGCAGGGAGCCTTAACGGCCGGGGGGGGGTAACCTGACTCCGCCAGATGGATCTGCTCTGCATTTCCATCTGGAAACCTTCCGTTGATGTAATTTTGGGAAGGGGCGAAAATACTGGTTAGCTGACTGTTGGTGATAGACGGGCCAAATAAACCAATCAGATCAACAAAGCATATGACATACTAACAGCGACGACGAAAACACAACCACAAGCTCTTGCCGAAACCAGTCGGGAGAAGAGCAAAAACATCTTTTCCTCTGAGAAAAGCCTTCAGAGCAGTGTTTTGCTCTTCTTTCAGTGAAGAAATACTCTGTAATTCTGATAAAACTTGCTCAATAGCCACGCTAACGCTAGTTTCATCGGCTGATGCCGCCATGTTCTTTAGACTGAACTGTCGCGCTTCTCGTTGCGTCACACCTCAACCCGCCTCAAAGCCAACGCTGATTGGACGTTCGTTTGGTGAACTGCTCCAAACTTTCTTTAACGGAAAGTAGCCAGACTGATCTGCGAGTGAAACCTTGAAAGCTCGCGAGATCAGGATGGTCTCACGAGGCTAGGGGTGGGGGGCACTTCTGTCTGGAGTATTTCCACACTGTCAGATCAAAATAAAAGCTGCCACACTTTCAGGATGAATAAAAAATATGTTAAAAAATGTAAAACAATGTTTTTAATCTAGATATATGCTGTGTGGAGAAAATAACTTACAACTGATTATCCTCATTTCGTGTTTAGTTTTGGAGTACAAGGCAGAAAAAAGTACATACTTCAGAGTATGAGCATTAGAGGAAGTTCACATGGTTGGTGGAATTGCGGCTGTCCTTCTAGAAGTTTATAATATGCTCATTTGTCACTATGGAGGGAGCTCACACTTCAAAATAACAAAAACATTAAAAAACTGAAGAAATGTTGTCACCACAAAAGTCATTACTATAACTGAAGTTAAACTTATAGAAAAGCAGACGGTGTATTAAGGCCAAACCAAAATGAGAGGAAGCACTGACAGCACTGCAGAATATATGCAATACTTCACAATAAAAAATGGGAAAACATAATAACAGCAGAGGACACTATGTGAGGTCATCCTAAATGTATTTGTCCCTTGCACATTAGCTCGATTGTAATCTCTGTCTTTAAATTTCTTGTGTAGGGGGAATTATGTTTTCTGGATCTGGGTTTGTGTTTGTGTTGTTGAGGTTGAGAAGTTATCGGAGTTGTTAAAGCAGGCCAGCTGATAAGCTGTCCTCTGTCTTGTTTGTGACAAACGTCCCTCTTTATCAACATCATGCACAGCAAAAACAAGAGGGGAGGTTAAACTGCACATGGTCTTTCCAGTGCTGTGCTTGCCTGGATTCAAGAGGAGCAATTGAAGGTTTCAGGGTGTGAAATACGCTTTCCAATTATACAAAGGTGAGGCCAAGTATGAGGCTAGACCTTCAGAATTGAGTTTAAAATCCATGCCACAGCTTTATTGTTCTTAACTTTATTGAGAGAAATATGCTTACTTATTAGAAATGTAACATTTGCATGAGCATTTTATGAATCTTTAAACATTGTTGCAAAACAAAACAAAAAACCCATCAATGAAACCACAACCTCTAACTTGCTTTGTTTACCTCAAAAGAATACTACCCTGAGAAAGTATCTGCATATAATGTGTACAGTGTACCATAGACATGCAACAAAAGCATTTGCAATTGAAAGAAAACATTTTTTCCCTCAAGAATTCAAGCACATATTGCTGGTTTGGCTACAGTGATCAGAGTAAGTTTGGTCTTACTATAAAACTTGTAATTCTAGCTGACAAACACATGTGGTTGGTTCAGTCAGGAAGATCTTACCTGAGAACATAAAACAAAGAAAAAATAAAAGAAAGGCAAGCTGCTGATTACAGTGGAGTCCAAAAGATTATTGCATCACTGTTTAACTTTACTTTGGACATAATGTTCATGCCAATAATGACAAAACAGAACAACAGATCACAAATCTGTTTGCGCTTGCTGAAGTTTCACTGTGTTGCTTGGTGCCGGCTTTGCTCTATTATGAATGAAGCTTAGATTGTTAGCTGAAATCAATGATTACGTTACAATAACACCAGAGAGAACATATTTTTATTCATAATTTCCCTACCCCCAAAGGGAAACATTCATCTTTCCAGTCTATAACTACGCATTGTATACGTGATTCATCTTATTAAGTGTTTGTGGTTAATCCTCCTCAAATATTGAGCAATATATGGGTGAAAGAAGAAATGCACTCAAAATAGGGTGCTAGTCTATCTCAAAGAAACTCAGAAATATACGAGAAAAACATTCACCCACAAACTTACACTTTAGGGCAATTAAAATATCCACAGTTTACCTACTATGTCTATTTTTTTAAATATGACGGGAGCTGCAGTATCCAGAGAGAACCCACACATGCCTGGGGAGACAAGGCAAACCTTTACACTAAAGCAAGCCCAGGATCTTCTTGCTGTGAGGAAGCAGCTCAAACCTCACCTGCATCTCTAGCATCTCCACTGCTGTACCATCCCCGAAACAAAACAGCGAACATATATCTGATGAATTGTATGTCGATTCAAGAGCGTAGAACTCAGTGTTCTACCTTGTCATGACTGGGTCCTTGCTTTTGGCATGACATCATCACCGTCTCTTGCTTTTGTTTCCCCCACATTTAGGGATCAACTGGTCATCATGGCATAAAGTGGTCAATTTTTGTTTTGTTGAGTTAGTTAGAAAGTAGGTCAGTTTGCCTCACTTCAGACATTTCATTGCAACATTTAAGTATTACATGTCAATTCTGTAAAAGTGGTGCATAGTAGTTGTACATGTGACATCTTAGAATTGTGACACAAAAATACAAGGCATTCAAGATTGAGGTTAAATTGTGAATACTGCAGTAGTAGATGGGGTAAGAATATGCTGTAGTTATTAAGGGTTTTATTTGTTACTTGACTCAGCTGATCCAAAATGCTGCAACAAGAGCTCTGATGAAATTCAACAAGACAGACCATATTTCGTGATTTTAGCTTCCCTTCATTGGCTTCCCGCTAAATCAAATATCAAATGTTAAAATCTCCTCACATGTAAAGCCCTTAATAACCAGTCTCCATCATATATCAGATCTAAATACCCCTTATGTTCCTAATAGAGCACTTTGTTCTCAAAATGCAGGTCTAGTAATGGTTCCTAGAGTCTCTAAAAGTAGAATGGGAGGCAGATCCTTTAGTTATCAGGCTCCTCTCCTGTGGAATCAACTCCCATTTTTGGTCCGGAAGGCAGACACCCTGTCTACTTTCAAAGCTATAGTTAGTAATCCAGTTTAGAAACACTTTTTGTTATACTGGGTAAAACTGTCCTTCTTTCGTGTAAGTAGTTAATACCTTATGTATTCACAACTGTCAGAGACTGTCCACTGTCCACGACTGTCCACTTTGGCTCTACGCTCATTCAGAAGGAGTGAATGCTGCTTGATAAGACTCAATGTGATCTGCTAGGTTTCATTAGATCAGAAACTTTTTGACCAATATGTCTGAATGATTTGATTGAATGTGACTCTTTAAAGTGTCTTGAGATGACGTGTTCTGAATTGGCACTATATAAATACTATTTTATGTAAATTGAATTGAAAAACAGTGGGCAGAAGTGTCCTTTAATGTTTGTGTTATGGTCATAATTTGGATCTGTTCTCTAGAAAGAGAAAACTTAATTCACTTACTTGTCAGCAACTAAAACAATTCATTTAAGTTGTTTCAACTTTCTCTTGTGTGTCCGGATTTTGACTACTTCACCAACTTATACACAGACAATGTCATTGCAGTTGAAAATTAACAACAGACACACAAAGTATGTATTGTCTACTAAATTGTTTATACTCTGCAGCCACCAAGGTGTCATATTTATTTATTTAGTCTTGCTACAATGGTAATTAATGTACAGTAGAAGTTATGACAGACCTAGTGCTAATTTATTTATTTTTCTCTTTTTTTACTCAGTTGTAACAATACTGGAGCCTTTGCCAATTCATGCTCTCAGAAATAGTCTAACACTCTACAGACCACATTAAAACAATACTTTAGACTCAAAATTAAATTAAAGACCCAGGATCCAACAATTTGTGCCAACATGAGTTTGTGGTCACCATGCATGTTCATTGATTGTCTCTAAATTTCTCATTAAGTGTGGAAGTAAACTACCTGATTGGGACAGAAGCTATTACTAGTTACAGACAAATAACACCTTAAAGCTGAGAAAACCAATTTCCCAAGGCGGGACAGATAGGCAAGTTCATGAGATGGAAAAAAAATGAAGAAAAAAAAGGCTTTTTCTTGTTTGGTGAGCCTTGAAGCACCTACTGACCATTTTTAATTAACTTGAGGAAACAGTTTAGTGGGTTCGTCCAGAAACCAAGGAAGCTTTAAGAAACTAAGGCAAGATGGACTGAAAGTTAAAAAAAGAAAAAAGAAGAAGAAGAAATACTGTTTTTGTCATCAAATGCAAATGAAAAAACTGTTAGAAAATATGATAGATCTTTTCATTCAATTTCAGTTATTAAAAGTATATCAGCTTTAGTTTTTTTAGTATTTTTTTAAAGACTAAGGGATAACTACTCCCCAAAAATTAACCGTGGAGCACATAAACGTTATTTACCACCTGCAGCATAATCAAAATAACAATTTAAAAAACATCTTGTAACATGTGTTTCTGCCAAAGAGGACATCTCCTTTTACACCAAGTCACACTTTATTCTATCTTTTTTCATTTCCATGGCATATAAAGATAAACAGCTCTAAGTAAATAATGCTAGAGCACTAGTGATGTTACGTTATGTGCCGAGGCTTCGAGGCGTGTGTCGAGTAATGGAGGGGGCGTTTCCGTGAAGCGCGTATCGAGGCTTGCTTCATTTAGGGGAGGAGCCGAAAACGATGACGACCGAAGCCTCGCTGGCCGGCTGTACCACGTGACTGCTTCGGGAAGTGGCTCAGTTGGCGCGGCTTCGACAGCTTTAGAAACCCCACAGGCTCCATTCAAAATGTGGGTTGTTGTAGGCGAGTTGCGGTCAGTTGAGAGAGTGGATAGAGTTTTGATAGTTTGGATAGCAGAGTTTGGATAGTGGTTATTTAGTTTGAGACAGTTAGTTTGGTGTTTGGAGAGTTTAGGAGAGAGATAGATAGATAGATAGATAGATAGATAGATAGATAGATAGATAGATAGATAGATAGATAGATAGATAGATAGATAGATAGATAGATAGATAGATAGATAGGAGATCAGTGCTCTCAACTATCACGCATTGACCGTCACTGACTTCACACGGTCACACGCAAACATGGCATTTTTCACGCATAAAAATCCCAACGCCCATCTGGGCAGCGGACGATAAAAACTCCGCCTTCTGCTGAGATGTTTCAGCTTCTTTCACAGCTTGTGGCCATCATTAATTCCTGCTGCAGTTCATGTTAACAGAGCAGCAGGAAGAGCGATCAGAGTTATGAATAATTTTAGTCTTAACCAGCGGTTGAAAGTGTGCCGGTAAGGTCCTGTACTACGTACGCAGGAGGGGAGGGGGCGGGGGAAGAGAGCTGCTGCCAGATATTGCCTTCATTCAGAACCAGTGATGGCTGCACTCTGGATCATAAAACAGTTCTGCTCATCAGATACAGTTTAAAACGCTACGTCTGGTTATAAGTTGTTTTTATTAATTCTGCATTTTTTAACTACATGCACCGTATTTCTGTGCCTCAGCGCTTCGATGCGCTTCTGCCGTGCGCTTTTTTCAGGTGCACAAAATTACGTTACTTGTAATTTGCGTGCGCGCTTTCATTTTAAAGAACTTGTAACATCAGGAGGCTGATCTCAGACCGGTCAGCTCCTATGATCACTGTATAGGAGCCCTTTACAGTTTTTATTTATGCATTTCCACCCTGTTTATCCCTCGCACGCAGCGCACCATCGGGTAAAATCCTCCCACCTCACCGCCCAGAGCGCACTGAGGAGAGCAATAGAGATTTGTCTGGTCGACTGAGATGAGAAACCTGTTGCTGTGAAAGGTGATATAGGTTATAAACTGTTACTGTCTAGAATTGCATTGAGCTGAAAAGAGAGGAGACATCAGCAGCTGGATCGTGCGTAAAGACGCAGCAGGAACCTCTGTGTGCTTCAGTGTTGCTGCTGAGGGGAAACTGTGGGACCGTATAGTACTGGGCTAATCATCGGTCACTGTACCCCAATCTGTACATACTTGCACTTATTTATTTATGCACCCCGGCATCATCTGTGCCATGTGAGCGTGTCTTTTCAAAGGTTGGAGAAGTAGTATCAAAAAAGAGAAATCATTTGAAACCAAAAACTGTGGAGAAATTGTTGTTTCTTAATAAAAATGCATGAAATCATCCAAGTTACACAAGCATTAGCCTATTCACTACCCCCTGCCTAGTTCCACAAGCACTTTCATTGTCCTCTGCCTGATTAAGCCCATGCCATTTTTCTAGAGTCACAGAAAAACATAATTACACAACATGCCATATCATGTCACTACTATTTTGGGAATAATTACACACAGAGAATACATTCAAACAATATTTTATTGTACACATGTGTTTAGAAAATTTATGTAGACAAATGATTTGGTCCTACACCTTCTGTGAAGTCATTCCCAAGAGCCATAATAGACAAAAATGAGATGCATCACACGTGTTAAGATACAGCTGGCTGTGATTATACAACTTGCCAGTAGGTGGTGCTGTGTGCACATGAACCGTCAAGAAATGAACCTTTTCTCGAACCAGTTGGCTGAGTGGTTCAATGCCTCATGAGGCTTCATCTCGCCATCACTATAGAGCACACAATTTCAGCATATCTAATAAGGAAGCAACAATGATACAATCTTCATCTGAGGTAGGCTATCACAGACTTATTTGGATATGTTCAAAACATCCTTCAGATGATCCCAATTTGGATAGCTATATGTATGGACATATAAGAAGAAGATGCCCCTTATAGTCCCACAGAGGGGAACTTTTGTCTCTGCATTTAACCCACCCCTCAGGAGCAATTGGGCTGCCACCCTTCCTCTGATCAGTCTCACCTGTGACCTGTAATTAGTTTCCAACTCCAATCACCTGTGCACTCCTCTATTTATATCTGCCTCTAACGTGTGTTCAGGGCCAGATTATTTCGAGCCTCTCTGTGAGTCTAGTCCAGAGTTCTTTGTTTCCCTGCCTACCTGTATTTGATTAATTAATGGTTTGATGAATTTCTTCCATGCCTTTTGATATCTGCATTTTAACACCTGTTAATTTTTGCAATGCTTTTATGCATGTGCTTTGGTAGGTTATTTTCCCTCATTTGGATGTCCCAGTTGGAACCCCTATCTAGGTACAATAACTGATAAGTGAAAATGTATACTGGTCCCACAAGGTTCCCCAGTGGTCAACACAGAACACAGTCTCTTATGTATTTGCACAGATAAACCTGCTCCAAGGAAGGCTTGTGGAAAAACACTGTTTCTGTAATGATGCGGGAAAATTAACAGTTTATGTAGACGACCGCACAACAAAGGGATTTCAGCAATCACGCTCTGCCCACCTAACTGGATGGCTTAACAGTTTATCTTAATTAGAACCAAGCTTCAAACGTCTCACTTCTAGTGGTTCATATGTGAGTAAACCAACTACCTTATTTAAGAATATTTCTTAGAAAGCAGCCTCAAAGGGGGATGTAGCCTCAAAGGAAGATACAGTCTCAAAGGGGGCACAGTGTCATATTTGTGCTGATTCCAAACCTGGATGTATGCACAGGGTTGCATAAGGAAAAGGTGTCCGCTGTAAAGCTTTTGCCAAATTTACCATGTAAGTCAATAACATGATCTTCATATCAGATCAGTCAAGGCCTGGGTTAACAACAACAGCTGCAATGATGATCTCTGTAATTTAAAGTCCGGTTTACTGTGGTTGTGATCACAGATTGTGAACAGATTAAATGCCTGTAAGACCCCCAAGTCAATGACCAAGCCAGGTGTTGCTTTACTGGTTCCTTAATAAGCAGGTTTCATTGGACAGGTGTATCTATTTGTGGTCAGACGACTTCAAGGTGGAAGTGGGGCTGCATAAAGGATTGGCTCTGAGCCCCTTCTTGTTTGCTGTGGTGATGGACAAATTGACAGATTAAGTCAGGCAGAAATCCACATGGACTATGTTTGCAGATGACATTGAGATCTGTGGTGAGACTGAGATGGTTTGGCTATATACAGAGGGGGGATAGCAGGTACAGCAATAGAAGGCTGTGAGGGCTGGGACTGCCAAGACAGGAGGCTTAGGGAAAGGCCAAATGGGAGATCTGTGAATGCAGTGACAGAGGACATGAAAAACATATGGGGAGATTGAGATAAATAACTTGCTGTGGTAACAACTGAAAGGAAAGGGCTGAAAGAAGAAGATGATTTCTTATATTGTTAAGGTTGTCATGCTCATAAAAATGTTTCAAAATACTTCACACAAGAGACCAGATAGCCGCATCATTGACTATATGGATATTCAGAGTCTTTCAATCATTCAGGCTATTTCATTAAAAGTTTGAAACTAAATGTAGCTTATCGAGGCCCCAAGGCAGCCATCTGTGTGTTTACCTATAGCAAGACATCCCATGCAAGCTGAAATTGGAAACTGATTGGGGGGTTGAAAATATGGAGAAAAAGTGGCACTAAATGTCTCCCATGGTAGCTTGATATAACATTAATCGAGCCACACACTCAAAACTTCCATCTTCTATCAAATGCAGTATATTATTTATATTATGACAAAAGAAAAATGCTTAAAGGGGACATTTTGAAAATCCACTTTTTCAGCCCTTAAAGGTAGGGTGGACAGTCTTTTTCAGCTTCGAGTTCTGGGGTAATCTCCTTATTTATTGGTTGTCCCACATGCCAATAATTGTGATGAGCTCATGTAACCCCAATATGTGTGCATGCTCCTTATTAGTTTCAGCTTGCTGGCTGTGCACTTCTACTGTTTATGTATCCAGTTAGCTGTGGTGTTTTCCGTTCATTGTAGCTCCGCTGCTCTCACCGTATAGTTTGAAAATGGCTGAGAGTTTTAAGAAGCAAAATGTCTTACAAGAAGGTTTCATAAGAAAGAAATAAGACCAGAGTGTATTTGGGAGACTCTTTCACGTGATCCTTGTGAGTGGAAGAGAAGGCATAACGGTCTTGTGCATTCGCGGAGTTAATCAAAAAGGCACTTGGGGGTTTCTTAACTGCATTTCATCCACTCTACCTTTAAAGTGACAGCGTGTAACTAATTTGACTTTTAATGAGCAAAAATCAAGTATTGATTTTATTAATACATATTCTTGCAAAGTCTAATAACCTCACATCAAAAAAGAAAGCATTCTCTTAACTTAGAATTAGTAGTTTATAAATACATAGGTGTCAGTGCACCCACTGGGAGGCGCCATGTTCCCTCGTTACTTCTGATTTCAGTAGCCGAAAGTGGACAAACTTGTCTACCATACACATTTCCTCTATCTGTCTCATATATGAAGGCGTACAGTTGGTGGAGGATAAACAAGCAAAGATGACCATAGACCATTCTATTTGCTGTTTTCTGTTGAAATCAAGGACCATCCATACTTTTTGCCCAGCGAGAGGGAAAATAAAATAACCAACAAAAGAAAAAGAAGTAATAAACAGGATAAAACAAGAGGTGATATGTTATTACCAGGTGGAGATATTTCATGAGGGAGTGGAGATTTAAAACGGGTGCGGAGGTTGCTGGCTTTCTGCTGAACAGGTAAGTTAATTCCATGTAACAGTGCAGTTTATTTTGGCTTCATGTTAGAAACAGGGCAGTGTAGTGTAGTAAGTACTATGTCCTCTCGGTAAAGACGGCTAGTTTGTTCGTTGTGTACATTTTGTTGTGTACTTGGAGTTTCTAGGAATGCACAAAATTCAAATCCAGTCTCCTCAGGAGCTGCATAGATATCTTTATATTCTGGTTAGGTCATATATTTCAAGCCCTTTGGTTTTCAATTTAGTTTTTTTGAACAGTTATGTCACAGTATTTGCTGTGAAGCTGCTAAACAAATGAGTTGCTCTTAGACACACCTCAGAACAGGGGCTAAAGAGGGGCTTTGGAGCTACAAAATTCAAACCAATGCATTGCAGTTCCACTTTATATAGACCACAGCTGAAGTGGTCTATATAAAGGGAAAATGAAGACCTTTAAAGCATGATATGTTCCTTTCAAATATATTTTGTTAATTTTACTTTAAAGCTTGTCCAGGCAATGTTCAACCTTGAAAAAGGAGATAATTAGCTTGGGAAAAATACAAATATAAATTAATTGTCCTTTTCAATTAAGCTGAAACCTTGATAGCTGAAATATGTTAGACTGCTTCAAGCACAGCCTACACAGTACAGTGTCTGACAAGGACACCTGAATATACAAACTCAAACATCTGACTGAATATGAATTTGCTCTTCACTTTAACATTGGAAATGCATAATAATCTCAGAAATACTAAGCCATGCTTTCACACTGTTCTGTGTTTGCTGACTTCCCGTCAGCCAAATGTTGCCCATGAAAAATGCAACAGCTAGAAACACATCAGGGGGTCAAGGGGTTGTACTGGATTAGGAGAGTGAGCAGATGGTTGTCTGACTGGGTTGTAAGTTAGACATAAATAAGATGACAACTGGGACATTTGAAATCTGGAAACAATGTCAATGAAAGGATTAAACCAGGAGCACTGATAGCTGGTCTTTAAGAAGGAGTGAGAGGGAGTTGTACAAACAATATGTACGGAGGCTCTTGACCTTTGCTTGTAAACTTGCAAAGCATGATGAAAAGTAACTTGAATAATCATACCTTTATTGAACTTGGCTCAGCTGTAAAGATAACAACTGAAAATTGTTAACTGTTATCTTCCAATTAAACATACATAGGCTTGGAGTGCTAACCACCTTGATCAAAAACAATGTTATGAAACAGAAATAGATAAGTGGAAAAATAAGCCGCTGAATGAATCAAATAAATATTAAATAACTTGAAGACTATTTGGACTCTGTGGTGGCATCAGCCATCTTTTATGTTGTAGTTTGTTGGAGCAGCAGAGTAGCTAATGCTGAGATGAAAAGGTGAGATGAACTCATTAAGAAGGCCAGCTTTGAGGATGCTCCCTCCACCCAGTGCAGGTGGTGCGAGACAGAAAAACTCCAGAAAAAAAGGCTGTTGGACAATGTCTCCCCTTCCATGCATGAAGCTGTTGCAGAACTGTACAGCTGTGGCATTTTGAACAATTTGCAAAATGGCAGTCTTGTGTTTCCTTGCGTGTTTTCTTAAGTGACAACATCATAGCTTTGCCTCACCCTATGACCCGCATGGGCCTCAATGTCATAAATATCAACAAACATGGTGCCGTTCATTATTGCGTTCATGTTAAGGCAAATATTGGCTTTGTGGTGGAATTAACACCATTCTTGGATTATTCCTTTTAAACGAGCGCCATTTACATGCCTTGTCCCCTTCCAACCCACAAAGGTCACATTGAACATGCCTAAAAGTTTGTGTCTGATCTCGAAGCTGTGTGCATACGCAATCGCGCAGTAAATAAAATCCAAGCTGAACTCTAAACAAAAAATTTTTAGTAAATAGTCTGTTGCTGTTTTTTTTTATGCACAATTATACTTGCCCATTTTGTACACTTTTGAGTCGCAAATTTAATTTAATCTGTGTATGCCATTTTAATCACTATGTACTTTTTTATCTTTTTTTTTCCAGTAATAACATTTGTGCATATTTCTAGTTATACCAAAAAAATGTTTGTTGCTATGAAATCAAATCAAGCAAATCAGTCAGGTATTTAGCTTTTTTGGTCTGACTAAGTGACCCATGCTTATTTTTTTGAAAAATTAACCAGAATATCCTGTTTGCCATATTAAATTAAACAAAGATTTTATGGTTAAAATGCTGTGCTGTTGAAATTAAAATAATTTTTACCCACCATGTTCAAAAAGACCCATTTAATCCTCTGAGAGATGCTGTCTTGATGTGTCATCAAAATGTATCAGCAGTGACTATATTTACAGTCACTCTGACACAGCCATTATTCAGTTTGTCTTGTGCACATCAAGCACTGTGTGGTGTGGCTCTGCCACAAAACAAGTTAGGGCCGGAATACAAAGAACAGTCAGATCTGCAGAGAGGATCGCCAGGGATGAACTGAGCTCCATCCATGAGGTCCAGGGTCAATAAAAAGGCATCAAACATCTTTGCAGAACCCACATATTCTGTACACAATTAGTTTAGACTTTTACTTTTAAATCGGTGCTTCAGGGTTCTAAATATAAAAAGCCACAGTTTATTTCCCTAGGCTGTTTCTCTGATGAACACTTAACAGTCAGAATGTGAAGATACTCTACTGACTATTAGAATTATGCATATTTGCATTTGACGTTGTCCTCTTTTTTGTAAGCTATATACATATATTTGTACATAAAAAAGCATTTTATTTATTTCCATATTTATATTTTAAATCTCTATATATTGAGAGCAAAGTGGAGCAAAAGTCAAATTCCTTGTTTGTGTAGACAAACTTGAAAAATAAAGCTGATTCTGATAATTTCAGCCTCGACGGCGTGACATGTATTTGCCATTCAGCTATTGAAGGAATCAAATCTTCACATTCCAGAGACATAAATTCCTATAAATCAGATGTTGCACAAGGTATTAAATTAACAAGCAGGTCAAGAGTACAATGCATTTATTTGGTATATTTGTTTATTAGATTTACCTCACAGAGCAAAATTGTACCTTTAACTTTTGATTTTTAGTATACCATATTTAATTTTCTACAATTTTAAATGTAGGTCTAAAAACAAAATCAGAAACATTAATTATTAGATATTTTGTTTTGGGTCACATATCCTAGTAAACCACAAAGGATTGTTGCAAATTTCAACTGAATTGGTTACACTTCTGTTTGCTGACTGCAGCTCACTTTTGGTTCTGTCAGAATTCCTACTGCATTTGTGTGGACAGCCAACTTCTCCCTTCTCATCCTTCCTTACCACTCCATTCCCAGCATATTTTAGAGCTGAGCTACTTAAAATGTAGAAAGCATAATCAACCCTGACATTAAATAAGCAAGAGTTATAGGATACGGGGACTGAATTGAACAGATATTTTCCCATTATGTTGTCACTTGTAGTTTGTCTTCACTATTTTGTACAAACATCCTTATGTGCTCATACTCAATACTTCAACTATACTGCAACTTTTTTTCCCAATATGTGAAAGTAGATGACAGTTTGAGATCATGACAATAGATGGACATCTTGCAACAAAAACATTATTGAAAAAGCTGTGTTTCAACAATTTGATATCCTCTTAACAATGTCCAGCCGCTTTGACGTTTATTATTCAGGTTTCCGTGCTCACCACAGTACAGAGACTGCTCTTGTCAAGGGCTTCAATGACATCCATATAAATGCAGATTGTTGTTGTGCAATCACCATGTAGGATAAAACAGACTGAATTGAAAGCCATATGAAACATGAGACTTTTATAGGACGCAGAGACTGCTTCTCACAGCAGGGGGCCACTGTATAAGACCTTCATTCATTTCAACTATTGTTCTAATATCAGCTGTTTGGGCTAATATTTACTGGACAACACCTAACAGACAGAGTTATTTGTTAAACACTAAATAACTTTGAACAGTGTGTAACAGCACAACAATGTGGAAGAACAACAGTGCTGGTATTATTGAACCTGAGTGCAGCATTCTACACACATTATCTCTTCATTATATTAGAGCACCTGGAAAACTGGGACGGCCTTTCTGGTACAGCACTTGACTGGTTTAAATCCCACTTTAAATACAGGGATTTTTTTGTAACAGTAGGTAACTTTACATCAGAGATGACAAAAGTATTTTTTTTCCCATCTTGGGTCCTCTCCTAATAAATATCTACTTCTACATCAGATCATAAAACCAACAACGTCAGTTACCATAACTATGCAGACGACACACAGCTCTACATCACAATGACACCAGGTTACAATGAACCCATTCAAGCGCTGAGTAAATGCTTTAAAGAAATCATTGCATGGATATTTTTTCGACCAATGGAGAAGCGATCAAGAGTTAGCCCACAGCTTCAGTTGCTTCAGCTAATAACCACTGATCAGCCCTGAAACCTGGTTGTAGCAATGGATGCTGACCTGGACCTTCAAAGGCATCTAAAGGCAATTACAAAGTTGGCCTTCTATCACTTAAACAACAGTATCTTTATGGGTCTGCCAAAAAGTCAATCATAAAGCTGCAGTTGATCCAGAACGCTGCTGCCCGCATTCTCACTAAGACTAAGAAAGTAGAGCACATAACCCCAGTTCTAAAGTCCTTACACTGGCTCCCTGTATCTCCGAGAATAGACTTTAAAATACTTCTGGTAGTCTATAAATCCATCAATGGATTAGCACCAAAATGTATCACAGACTTGTTGTCAGTGTATCAACCCTCCAGACTAAGATCTCTTGGCTCCAGCCTACTCTGCATACCTGGAACCAGAACCAAACATTGAGAAGGAGCAATTAGTTGTTATGTTCGACTTATCTGGAACAAACTCCCAGAAGACTGTAACAGTATTGAAATCCTGAGTTATCAGGGATAAAAGCCTGTTTTAGAGTTGCTTTTCAATTCAAAGTGTTGTAATTAAATGAGACTTCATTAGACAAAGTTTGTAGTCCAACCTATTTTGACCTATTGCTACTATTCCAAGACAATGTACATTAATCTGTATCTTTTCTTTTCTTATGCCCTGTTTGAAGTCATAACTTTAAATTAACTGGAGAAGCTTAAGCAACACTTGAGATAAACTATGAAAGTCAATGACAAATCTGTGTGTTTTGGACAAGAAAAGCAATGGATGTTGTACTCAAAGTCTCTAGAAATGTGTACATCATAGAAAATGATGTACACATCAAATCTTCCTACCTCCTTTGAAGTGCATCATTTTTGAATCTCTGTTTTTCTGGAGACAATCCAGATAAATATGCATGTTAAGGAATCTCAGCATATGTTGTTTTAAAAGAATGACTGATGATCCCATTCACTCAATTACAATTAATCTGAAACAAACTAGCATTTCCCACAATACATACTGTTATGTATGTTCATGTCTGTGCTTAAAGTAGTGCAATTCAAAAAGCTAGTTTGGAACAAATTGGTGTTAGATTTGTACTGTTCACAGCAATCAGACAGATAATGGGCAGGTGGGAGAAGAGGGAATACATGCAGCAAAGGTCTCAAGGTGGGGGATTGAAACTCAAGACAGTAGTGACAAGGACTTAAATGCTTTATACACAAGGCACCTGCTCAAACACCCTTTAAGTCCTCTTACTCAGCTGATCAATCACAACATTGCCGCAGTCTCCATTCCATTAGCAAACATTCATATTTCTTTTTACGGCAGATGTATTTACAGTTTGAGGAAAATCATTACTTATTGCTGACATTTAATTACAAAAGTAGTATGGATGGAAGGCATGGAAACATTGCACATGCATAGCATATGGGCTTATCTTGTCTGACTGACTCATTTCTCTACATTTTTAGTTCAAGAGCAGAATCATCTACCAAATACTCTGTTGTGTTCCTTTTAAATAAACATATAGTGGGATGAAAGAATCTTCTGAGTGCTTCTAGATCAGTAGACTAGAGTCATAAAACAAAAGGGGAAAAGAAACTATACTATTTAATATTCACCGTCTTCAAAGACATCATGAAACTTTCAGAAAATATCCCACCGTTTGTCCTCTCAACATCACGAGTTATACACCAATTAATCACAAGCTCTCAGAAGCAACACAAAAAATACACCATGCAAACATAGAAGATGCTTTTAGTTTTGGTATATCTTCAATCTGGTGATTCGTAGTCATGACATCCAAGAAAGACATCTACTGTGTGTAGTTCAGTCAATGTCACCAAGTATAGAGAACTCACCACACTGTTTCTGGTCATTTTCTTAGTATCTAAATTCAACTTTCAATAAAGAAATGTTGATTTTATTTTGTATTAACATTAAGGACATAGAGTTTGCCTAGTTACGTCATATAAAAATGCATAATGGAGGTGGCTGAAGATAGGGAGGAAGATGTAATATGTTAAGCAGCTTATCTGCATGCATTATAGGCATGAATGTCACATTCGTCTTCCACCAGAGTAAAAAGATTATACAAAGGATAAACAAAGGATAAACATTATACCATATTTGTCAACCTGTAAGGTGCACTTAAAATCCTTACATTTTCTCAAAATTGAAGGTGTGCCTTCTAATCCGGTGCGCCTTAATAAATGTATTACCGTTGTGCTTACTGACCGATTGTATGTGGTACAATGCGTTCAAAAATCTGTTAAAATGGGTAAGTAGGACTTTGGTTGGCAACGAAGCTGCTCCTCTCAATGGATATTTGGAGCATTACGGTACACTGTGTCACTACCTGATTGGACCTCTGAGCAGTCTACTAGACTGCCTGACTGTAATGTCTAAACTAGAAGTGCATTCATGTAACGACCCCCCACATTCTCGGGCGTAGTTCACTCTGCGGAGGTTCGCGCATACAGATACATGCAGAGCTTTATTTTTACAACTTCTCGGCAGCAAAAAGTCTTTACATCAAACTATTTTATATGTGACACTGAGCTTGATACAATGAGCTGCTCCAAGCAGCCAGTCGCAAGGACATGCGGCATCACAGTCCCTCTCTGTTCTCACTGACAGGTGGGAGCCTGCTGGAAAAGAAACGGCGCTATGTGCTCAGCTAGCTAATCACCCATTTTATCATCCATTGCACTGATTCATACCACTGGCATAAAGTGTGGGAATTGTAGGAATTTACCACAAGAAATGTAGACAATAGTACGGTCAACTATGAAGGGTAAAATGTCTGCGGAAAGTCAACGCAGAGTCTGTGTAGCTCATAGTATGTGCACAGTATGTCTGAGTATGTGGGAGCCTTTAGGCAGCCCACACCTGCAGTACGCACTAGCAACAATAAACCCAGTAAGTTAATTCAATATAAAAGTAAAAAGTTTATTTTGGCCTTATGTTAGATACAGGGCAGTGTAGTCCAAGTACTCTGTCCTCTCAACAGAGACAGATAGAGAGCTGTGTACCTGAAGGGGCGGAGTGATTTTACACACTTGGGAAGAATATTTAGTGCACCTTATAATCCGGTGCGCCTTATATTTGGACAAATACAAGCAAAAGACACGTTAATTCACGGTGTGCCTCATGGTCCGAGAAATACAGTACATGCAGACTCAAATGCAGTGTGTTCAGACATATTTGTGAATAGATCCTATTAAAAGATATTCACTTGTCAAAAAGGGTTTTGATAGCAATCAACAATTACGGTAAAGCTTCATCCATAATTCTGTCAGAATATATCACACTCGTCAGCAAAAACTGGCAGGGCTTAAGTTAATTGGATGGTTTTCTGGCTCTGGTCCAGTTCTCATTCATAGTCCACAAATTTCCTTTCTGGACCTCAACCTGGATTTGTAGCATGACCTGCTAGACTAGCCCCTGTATTTGTCTACCATTCTCTGCTCTACTGCACATGACACAAAGCTGTTACTTGGACTCTGATCTAGCCTCAGCCATCTTGCCTGACACCTCTGCAGAAAGTAACCCTGCTCTCTTCACAGCCAGGTTACCTGCTCTCTCCTGTAGAGGATCTATATCATCAGTTCACCTAATAATAAATTTGGTAAAATGCATTACCGTGTCTAGCTTGATTTTCAGGTCTCCTGCCTGTTCTGATTGTTACAAAAATATACACATCTACAAAATAAATGTCCAGTAGTTCAAACCAGATATGGTTGCCTTTTTTATCAGCTCTTTTGGACTATCAAAGAATGTCGTCAAAGTATGACACCAACAAAATGTTCAGACTTACTGCAGCTATATAAAAACCCTGTATAATATAATTGTAGAAGCTTTTCTCTGCAGATGTCTAATGCACACGAAAAAAAAGAGAGAAAATCCATTTAAAGTATAGTTTCCTCTCCATGCTCCTCCATTTGGCAGAACATCTAATTTGACTCTACAAAGCTGTGTCTAGGTTAAAGACTTCTGACCTCTGATGATGAACTACTACATCCTACTGCTTTACTCTACAAGCTCAATTTCATAGAAAAGGTGCAGTAAGAAAATATAGTAAGGGGAATATTCTGCCCAAGTAAAGCCATGTTTATGACATACACAGTTAAGATGTTTGTACATTTTCTTTTATTGGAAACGCTCAGCTTGTCTTCAAAAGACAAGTAATGGGCAACCCACTGTTGTACTGAAACCAAGGGCCATAAATGAATGTTTTTTTTTTTTATGAATGTATACAAGCATTAAATCATGTATTGTTTCTGACACTTTACAAGCATTGTAAAGCCAATATTTTGGAATGAACTGATGCTTCACACACACTGTCACAGTAACAGCTTATTTAATAGAGTTATTGAGGAGTAGTTACTCAAGCAGCAGAATATAACGTTTTATTGTCTATCACTTTAAGTTAGCTATGTATCTAGGTTATTTCAAATTGTGGATATGTATATCATAATGTAATTTATGAAATAAAAAAAAACATTCTGGAACTCAATATGATGGCCAAAGAACAGTGATGCCAAATCTGACTGCTCTGTCTCTCTCTTTCTTCAGTTTTGACCTCTGCTTTATCACTTCTGTTGATTACATAAGGAATACACATGTGTGTCTCACTTTGACCTTGCTACATCTGGAAAAAAAACAAAAAGTGGTAATGACAGAGACAATATTGCTGTATTGCAGCATGAAGATTCCAGTATGGAAGTCTGATACTAGCCAACCAATAGGGACCAGTTTAGATCCCTTTAAGACGACACCTCCTAATTTGCATAATGAGGTAGAAATGTATATAGAAATGGAAAAAGGACAGGCATCAATAAATAGGGTTGAAGAAATAAATGGGGTAAAAATATAGAACAGAAGAATAGAACAGATAAAAATATTAAAACAGACAGAAATAAATACATTTAAAACTAAGTAGTTAATACAGGAATAAATAAATAAGCTCATTAAAAGAGATATTTACATTTATGTCTCATTGTATAATTTAATTACATTTATTTGCTGTATTTGTGTGAATTTATTTCATGCTTATATATTTCTTGAGCAGTTATTTATTTATGTATTTATTTATATATTTTTGATCATGTCAGAGTTAGTCCTCCATAAACATATATATGCTTTAGGTGAAATTAAATTGAGCTCCCCAAGTAGACGTACCTGTCATATAATTACCTGCGTCTTTTAACTAAAGCCCAAATTTTATGGAGACATTACAAACAATCAAAATTGACCTCATGGTGCAAAAGTATCAGTCAATGGAAAGGAGTTTGACGCTATCCGAATTCCAACCAAACTCTTTGATACAGCTCTTTTAGTGCATGATGCATTGTACTAAATTTATACAGCTTTGTTTTAAGTGTAAACACCTGTACCTTGTTTATGTATGGATCTAAGTGTGCAAAACTTTGTGCCTTCATTTAAATAAAAAAATTACCAAAATAGACAGCGATGATCTTTAACATCTACTATTTGGGAACAATAAGGATTTTCACTCAGCTACAGCGGCAATGGAGGAAAAAAATAGAGCCAACCAAAGCTTCATGTTAGTGTTTTTCCAACAGCGATAAGGTATATTGCTCTCTGTACACTTAATACCTCACTATCTGGCAAAAGGGGGGTGTCCCAACAGCACAGCTTTAAAGGTAGAATTGGCAATTTTTCTGAAAGTTTCCCTAGTCCCTTTTTGAATAACTGCGTATGTGCAAGACTGTTACCTGCTCTTCTGATCCTCAGGGGGATTGTGTGAAAAAAAAATCAAATTAACTCTGGTGTTATTACTTTCTACTGAAGCCTTCCTCTTCCTCTCATAAACTTGGTTTGCTTTTTTCAACTCTCAGCCATGTTCAAAGTATACAGTGAGAGCAGCCGGATGAATGAATGGCTAACCAGATACATGAACACTAGAAGTGCACATGCGCAGCCAGGAAGTGGAAACTAGCAAGGAAAGTGCACACACACTGAAGTTACTTGAGCACATCAGAATGTTTGGCATGTGGGACAACCAATAGATAAAGCAATACCCCTGGAATTTGAGGACTAGACGGGGGTTAGGGCAGGACCAAAACTCTGACCAATCCCTGTCATTCAGGCCAAATGACAGGATTGGTCAGAATTTTTAAAGGCCTGCAGCTTTCACAGAGAATACGTAATGTATAGACTATACATATTGGATTGAAGGACCATTTCACCCAGTATAACAAAAAGTGTTTCTGAACAGGATTACCAACTATAGCTTTAATGGTGCATTCATGTACAACTCTCATACTGAATTGTTCTATAAATCATAGAGCTTCAAGGTAATTAAAACAACAATTTTGACAATTTTCAAGTAATTGTATTGTTGTCTTATATAACTGTGCAGCAATGGGCTATACCCACTTATACTTTACAATTTTTTTTCTTCCAAACAAATGATTGAAGACTGATAATAAGAAAAGCAATATGAGGGCAAGAATTTTCCTAAAGAAAATTCTGAAGTTTTAATTTAAGCTCCTGATGAGCCACCTTGTTAATTTATAAATTTTTGGCCAGCAATATGTGGGCTACTCATGCTGGAGACATCACATCACACGCCTCTGTTCGGTGCAAATAATAATATGTACATACATACAAATGAGTTTAGTAACAGTAGTGCCAGAGATGTGGGATACTTCCTAGTGTGCAAATATTGACAATTTGCACACTAGGAAATGAAAACATAAGGACTTGGGGATAGTGATCTACAGGGGTGACACTAATAATTTTCAGGTTAAATATTCATTTAACAAAATTATGGAAAATTGGAATTTTTGGGGTAAGTTTGTATGTTTGTGTATTTTGGAGCTGGAATGTAATATGTGTTTTACTTTCCATTCAAGCCACTGTGTTTGACATACCACTGTATTTGATTTTTTTGTACTTCATATAACAGGATCATATCATTATCAACCCTTTATACGACAATAATGGGAAACAAATGAGATTCTGATATCAGAAATATACTTAGCCATTATAATCCCATAAAGAAATGTGTCTAAAAACATGAAAGCAACTCATAGTAGCAGAGAATAAATAGATAGTGCTGTTTGACTGCTCAGCCCAGCTACATAAGATGATACTCGTAGTAGAGTTGAGAAGGCCCTATTTGTACTATGTAGAGACTTTCCATCATCATCTTGCTCAGAAACCTTCTATTTCCAGATGTCACATCAAACTCTGCTGTTGCTGATTATTTTAGGTACAGCTATACACTCAACACAAAAAAAAAATGAAAATTTAGGTGGTGGGAAGCCAGTCTGGTGTTAGATCAGTGCAAACCACCTCAAGCTGTTGTCCTGGAGGTTCTTGAGATCAGTCCAGGTATCAGTCATGCAAATTACATGTATTCAGCTGAAGGGGTGAGAGTGCTGCAGGGAGGAAGGATGGTATCAGAATGAGTTTTCCAGTATCAAAATGAGGCATCTTTATACAGAGATCCATCAACTTGTGCTGCCTTTTTCTGGAGAACTATGTATTACAAATCAATGTGTTAGACCTTAGTTGAGTGTTGACTGTATTTAGACAACAATTAATGAAGTACTGAAATATTATAATTGACCAACCAAAGCTGCCACTTTACATATCAATATTTGTAAGGCATTTGTTCTTATCAGAATAGCTGAGCCCTTTCAGGTTACCTTGGTCATAGATGGTGAATATCTTCAGGACCACTTGGATTGCATCAATGTGCTCTAAAAAAAGAGTTTTATATCAGGCTGGCATTTTGGAAAATTGCTGTAGCTTAGGAACATGTCACATGTGGATGAATACTGTAAAAAAAAACTAGCCATACTTTACAGAATGTCATTTTACTGGAGAAGATGTGCATAGTAAGATACAATTTGATCTTGAGCGAGATAGATTAATAAGATACAAATAAATAAATCAATACCCACCCACCCAAAATGTTACATAAATTGTACTCAGATGACCTTGGTGTAGTCACCAAGTTATCTCAACTTGCTTTTCCTCTATCAGTTAGTGTAACATTTGTAACAATTACATGTTCTAAGAGGAATGATGGAACAACTGCACACAAAAGGAAACCAAATACCTTTGGTGAAGCAGGTGAGCTTTTAATTGAAGTGAAAATATAATTAATTTCAATAGAGCTGCAACAATGGGTGCACGAGAGCGTGATACTTTTTAAATGGATTTAAATCCTGTTTTAACATTCCCAAATCAAATAAATCCAATGTCATGATATTCATCACAACCAATCATCAGATTAAGAACTGTTGAGCTGCACTAATGATTTACTTATTTAGCAGGTGCGTTAAAAACCTGAGTCACCTTGGAGAGATGCTTGATACAACACTTGAAGGATTTTTTTTTTTTTACCATACAAGCTTATATACAGTGTGAAGTTATTAAAAAGTCAACCTGCACAAATTGTTGTACTGAATTCACTGTACACATCTAGATGAGTCCCACAGACGTCAAAATAATTGACTAAAAAGCAGACAGACCACAGATGCAGGTAGGTTCTCCACCTACATGTTCACATTGCCAATTAATAAACAATGCTGACTACATGTTTAGGCACACCTGCAAAAGACTAGTAAAAAAGCTTTAAAATAATTCAATCTTTTGTTCTAGTAGCATAGTCTAACTCTAAAATATTTTTTAAATATTTTTTTATTGGAGCATTGTGCAGGTTTTGAGGTTAAATATTACTTATTTTTTTCCCACACATGCCCTTACAATTGGCCCGACATGTAAAATGAGTTATCCTCTATTTACCGCAGTTGCCTGTATAAGCTGAATAAGATTCAGGCCGAATCCCCTGGGGTGTGTGTATGGGTGGGTGTGTCATTTAAAATTTCCTGGTATATCAAATAATTCATTATTCACATAAATAGTTTGTTATAAACAATTACAGTATTTTCTGACGAAAAATTTAACATTCACTCATCTGACGTAAACCCCTTGAACAAAGAAATTCATGGAAATTTGGAGACACTATGATCAAGGTTAAAATAGTGAAGTATAAATTGAAAACAATATTTATGCCACCAGTGATTTTGTTAAAAGGTATGCTATTTAAATAGCGAATTTATTTCTCTAGTAAATGCATTTCCAGTAATTTCCACAGTGAGATTATATTGGTTCAAAAGAGTTTAAATTATTTCAAGGCTTCTTACTCATCTTCACTAGGGGTGCCAATAACTGAGACTTGCACTATATTTCACACTGCACTGTTATGAAGGCAATGATGTAACACCTGACTGAAGTGAATTTCCTTGTGTGGTGGAACACTGTGCCAGTCTGGTCATATTATGAGATTCCTGCTGCTTCTGACATGTTCAATATCCCTGCTGTATATGCAGAGCTCGGCAGGGTCCCTATGTGTTAAAGTTGAAGTCTGATTTAAGTTCTTATACATTTTGAAATAAATTAACAGTTCATATTTTTTAGACAATGTTTCTTTTATGTCTTTATTGTTTTAGTACTAACAGTTGTTACCCTCTTCAATACAGGTCATGTGGGACAAAGATATTACCTGACTAAAGAGTTTAGTGAAAGCTGCTTTGCCTTACGTGTCAAAAATAAGTTGCTACAGTTCTTATGTTAACATGATAATTTTGGGAAGTATATAAAAGAACATTAACACATTTTTATTTTGTGCAGTGGGAACTTATTTTAATCATATTTCGTTCTCTTCCGAAATGTAATGAAACACAGTAATCAACAATTCAAATATGCATCTGTTGAAAACGTAAAACATAAAAACAATTTATGGCAGATTGAACAATACTGATCCATAACCAACCAGAAGAACCCATCCAGAGGACTTATACTAAACTTGTTATTTTTTTACCTGGATTATTGAGATGCATCAGGACATATAACCATCACAGTTTGTGACTGTGCTCTGGACAGTACAGGAGATTAAAAGAATTAAAGTAATTTCACTTCACATCGGAGAAATTGTGTCTGCTTCCATTCCACGTAACTGAGAAATAACGTAATGACAGTAAAATGTCTTGATTGAGAGCAAAGTCCTATCAAGAGCTAAGCACATTCTGGATCTCAAATCACTTCACATCCTATACTGCTCATTACTGTTACCTTATTTGAATTACTGTGTAGAGGTTTGGGGAAACACATATCAACACTTACTACAGCCACTAGTCATAATGCAAAAAAGAGCAATAAGAATAATTCACAACGCCGGATTTCGGGATCATACAAACTCATTATTTCTAAAATCTAAATTACTAAAATATTATGATTTAATTGAATACCAAACAGTACTATTCATGTTCAAAGTAAGACATAGCCTATTGCCTGGGAATATACAAAAGATGTTCTCTGAAAGGGAGGGAGGGTACGATTTAAGGGGAAGGGGAAATTTTAAGACTAATAGATGTAGAACTACAAGGAAAAGATTATGTTTATCAATTTGCGGAGTTAAATTGTGGAACAAACTAAATGAGAACCTAAAGCAATGGCCAAACATATTCCTTTTCAAAAAAATGTACAAAGAAATTATTTTCAGAAGGTATAGATAAGTATGGTGGAAAGTTTTGTTGGTGTTTTTGTTTTATTTGTATATATGTATGAGGGTATATGCACAGACATCATATACGTAGACGCGTCATAGGGCGCAGGTTCGCACGTCAACGTCACCGCCATATTGTATGTGGCAGAAAAAAGTTGAGTTCTGTTATTGTGAACGTGGATCAGAGAAGATGCCTCATTCCTGTGCTGCAATAAATACACACACACACACACACACACACACACATATATGTATATATATATATATATATATATATATATATATATATATATATATATTTGTGTGTATGTGTTATGAATATAAGGATCAATTTGTTAAATCTAAACATTGTGGTCTTCATTATTTCATAAAACCGTGTCACATGTGAACCTTTAGGAACAGACTTTTTGGGTGAGTATTAAAGAGGTAATATTAATAACATGAGGAAAAAAAGTCCTAGGTGAATCAAGTAAAAATAAACAAACAAACACAAAAGTGATAATGTTATGATAAAAACATCATATTATGAGAATTAAGGGGGAACATTTCCAGAATAATCACAGTTTGCAGAATTATTTCACTCCTGGAGTAATAGGGCCAGGTTAGATTATTTTAAATATTTTTATTCTTTACGATAATAAATTCAGGAGAATTAAGCTAAAGGGATACGAAAATAAACTTGTAATATTACAAAAAAAATACTACGAATACAAAGTATATTCAGAGATTAAAGTCCCTCTGATACAGTTTAAGTGACTGAGTAACTGCAGATTTGCCACATTTAAGATGGCGGACGCTCTGACGCATCGCAGCATAGGCAGATCCCGCCCAATGACGCGTCTACTCTTATATTATGTCTATGGGTATATGTGTGTATATATAATTATGTATGTATATGTGTAGGTAGGTGTGTGTGGATATATATATATATATATATATATATATATATATATATATATATATATATATATATATAGACACATAATTATAAATATTGTAAATTGAAGAAATAAAAGAATTAAAGGGGTAGGAGTACATTAGTTTTACTTCTTCCTACTCCTTTTCGCACATGTAACAGAGGTATATTAACTCAGGAAAGAAGGGTACCTTGTTTATTGTTTTCTCGTCAATGTTTAAACATTGTTTTTTGTTTTTTCTGTTTGTATATACTTTCTCCTGCATGTTCGAAATAAAGATATCAATTCAATTCAAAGTAGAACCAAACTCAAATTACTTTTTTGTGTCACAAACGTGGGTGTTAACTAATTGTGATTCTAATTGTGAAATAAGCACTGGTGGGTAGAGTTGTCAAAGCTTTTACTCAAGAAAGACTAGCATTACTTCACTATTTCTTTAGTCAAGTGAGTAACTATTTGCTCCTGATATTGGATATTGGAATTCATTTCTACAAAGATATAAATTAATATGGACAAAATGTCAATTTATGTTGAAATTTAAAAAATGAGCAAAAGTAAGTAACATCATTACAACACAACAAATTCAGGTAGAATTTTATTTTATTTTATTTTATTTACATTTTCTCATTATCTTTGTTCCATTGATGAGGGCTTCTTTCATGTTTGTGCTCACGCTCAACTGATGGTTGATTGGACGCTGAGTTTAGTTACCTGATTGAAATCACCTGTTCTGAAACCGTAAAACGCTGAGTATGACAGGGGGAGGTAGAAATGCTCAGGGTAGAGCGGCCATTCTTTCTGAAATGGGCCCTGTTGTCTGAAAAGGGTTCCAAGCCACAAGGCTTTGGGACTCGACCAAACCTTAGTGAGGTCCAATAATTACAAATGGAGAAAACATCAAACCGTATTGGATCTTCCCAGGACTGACTGGCAAACCAAATTTATTTTTAGTGCACTAATGACTCATCCAGGAGATCACAATAAAACCCAGAGAAAACAAACTATCGCAGGCTGCATTTTCCTCTGGTACAGCCAGAGGTTAAATAAAAGGAGAAAAATGCAGGTTTTCACCATTCAGCAGTAAGGAGTCAGGTAAAAACACCATCTATAGGGGAGCTTTAGAGTAAAAGTAATTGCTGATCAAAAACGATGAAGGCCTGCCTTACATTTACAAAAAATCTAAATAAATAAATATAAAAGAAACAGAAAAAAAATATCTTCAAGACTTTTGGGAACATTTTGGGGAGTGGGAAGAAGAAAGTTCAAATAACTGTTAATTTAAGTTTAAAGTTTCCATTTTCCATTTTTTGTTGGATTCAATTTAGTATGACCAGGTTTCATCACATGAAACCTGGTCCGTCCCTTATTTGGAGTTTTTTTGCTTGCAGTGCCACTGAGTAATTTTACAATAATTTTGTAGAATATGTGCAGCTGTTAAGTTTTAATCTATGGTCTATGAACTGACATTGTTTGATGCATCACAGATTCTTAAAGAGACTTGTAGAGTTGATAGATAATGCAACAAATATGATGCTCCAGTACAAGAATAGGGCAAGAGCTCTCCATGCAGGATGTTTGTTCAGTTCACATTACTTGCTCTGTGCACAGGATTAAGATGTAGGACATAGTGCAGTGTAATATTGGCCACATTGAGGTGGAGATGGATCTGCCTTGGATCATATATTTTTAATGCTACTGCAGATTAACAGAAATGGATCTAATGGCTGTGAAAAGAAGGGAGGACCATTTGCAGCATATACATATTCATGGAATATATTATATTAAAATACCATTTGCCCTTTGTTCAAATATGTTGTAATGCCATTGGGCCATCATGACTGTGCATAAACGGGGGTATGGAATTTAAATCATTCTATCATCACCCAACTGTCTGTATGATTGGCCGGTGGAACTTATCATACAATCCTTATTATGCTAATGTGATTAAACAGGCTTAGAAAAAGAGTTTTTGTTCTGTTTACAACTGTATATCTTCCTGTTTTCCCTATTTCAGATTTAACTGTTTTATGTCCTGCCCTTGCATTTATTGAGACCATCTCTTCAGTATTTACAGTTTAATTTCCATTGAACTGTCCAAAAGGTCAGGTTTAAATATTAGCTTGAATATTATGTACTAATGAAACAAGGTATAAACTGTGACAACTAACAGGTACTAAACCAGTCAGGAGAAAACTAATGACAGATTAGACCTGAAATGACCCACAGGAAGTTATTGCAGTAGGTTCTTCGAGGTGATTATTTAATTATTTGCCAACATAGAACATTTAGAAACAAATGTCATGAACCAATAAATAAAAGTTGAGACTTATCTAGTGATAAAGGATATTTTACAGTGTTGCCACAAAGAGCTGTTATTCAAGACCTTCTGAAAAAGTTCAATTGTCGGTGCAAGCCAAGGCCACGCGGACAGGACGGCTGGCACAATTATAACCAGGAGTTACAACTTCCTAAAGAATTATCACAAGAATGATCTGCTGCAGAAAATGATGTCTACGGATGACTACAGTATATCTAACCAGTGAAGCCAGGCTGTTCAACATTTTAATCTCTACAACAGCAAGAAGGGACCTCAAAACCAGAGATGTACATACGTACCCAGGCTATCTTTATCATTTGATACACCAAGGCTCATTTGATCATACTGTACACTGGCGGCTGGCTGAACCTTTGACAGTTTGTTATGTTGTATGTTGAGTTGCACGTGTGTAGCTTAAAGCTACATAAAGAAGTCCCTTTTTTAATTACTGCGCATGCACGAGATGTCTTAACTTGCTCTTCCGCTCTTCAGGGGGATTGCTTATTTCTTTCTACTGGGTTAGGGTTAACCGAAGAGCAGTGATTGGTCATAGTTTTTACAGGCCTCCAGCTCTCACAGAGATACATTTTTTTAACCTACTTTTTCTGAATACATAATGTATTGACTACTTTCAGGATGGAAGGACGATTTTACCGAGTATGACAAAAAGTGTTTCTGAACAGGATTACCGATTATAGCTTTAAGATTGCAATGTGAAGAAGTATTTACTTTTGGATTATTTACTCCAGCAGTCACACAGTAGCAATGAAGTGCCTGGGCTCTTTTTTTCTCTCTCTCTCTTACTCTCTTTTTTGAATCTTCACTTTGCTTTTTTGCCTCCCAAATATAGATGTGTATGAGTGTGATAGAAATTTGATATGCATCTCAAGTCACTATTAAGAAGAAAAAAAAATTTCCTTTGTTCATCTGGGTAGAGTCAGTCAAAAAAAGAATATTTTATTGAGTTTAATTGAGTTTTGATCTTCATTTTTTACTTAAAATAGAAAAGGGAAAGCTGACTGAAAATGGTTCTGAATTTTAAAACAAATTTTCTTCCCATCTCTCTGCTGTGCTTTAGTTTCTCATCTGTCCAGTATGTAACTCTTTCCCTCTTTTTCTGTGTCAAAATAAAGAGTGGAAAACACATTAAAAAAAAAATATATAAATATAACACAAGTTTTTTTTATTCATAAGATGTTGGACAGAGAGATGGGTGTTGTAGTATTCAATTGGTTTGATATTTCAGAGAAATCTTAACGCAGCATAAAATTAATTACTGTTGGACCACTGAGTCCTGACTGCGATTTTTTTATTAACTCATATTCTGGAAGAAGAAAAGTCATCAAGAACAGAGAATAATCTCTCCCAGCAGTAAAGAGCAATTACTGTTTGACCTTTGATGAAGCTTGACATGATGTGAGTGCAGTCAGTTCAAGATCTACAAGATGATCAATGTGCTGGAATTACGCATTAGCTGGTTTCCAATGCAGATATTGAGTTGAATATTATAAATGTCATCCTCTTTATTGCACTGTTCTGTCATCGCTCAGACTGTCTAGATGGAGTAGTAGCATCTCAGGACATTTAGGAACAGATTGCCCTCACAGAAACTAACCCATGCAGCATGACTGTTCTAACACTTATTATGTGTGCTGTCACACCAAACAGACAGACCATACCTTTTCTCATAGGTAAACGACTGGTAAAATTGAACTATAGACCTAAACCTGTTGACATGAGCCAGGAAATGTAGGCTGCAGATTTGACCAGGGCCTCCTTTCAGAAAGAACGGCTGACCTAACCTGAGTAGAAAGCAGATTCGCTCAGGAGGTCTACCCCACTCTTTGATGTTCAGCATTTTCAGTTTCAGATCAGGTGATCTCAACCGGGCAACTAAACTCAGCGTCCAAACAACCCTGAGTTAAGCATGTGATCTTGAGTGTATATGAAGTCCTTATCAATGGAACGCAGATTAGGCAAATCCCCATGGCCATGGCAGGAAAGAAGCCTAGAATTGTGCATTTCACTGCCATGAAGTTAGAAACGATGGCGGCGTATGAAGACTACGAACCTATTCAGAAAAGAAAAAAAGAAAAATTGCAACAACACTGCAGCAGCAAAAGAGTGAGAGTCAGCGTGGCAGAATATTGCTGACTAATTCAATGTGTGTGTCATTTTACAAAGCATTAAAGTTGTGTTTTCCACATTACAATGTTCAATATCCGAAAGAGTTTTTATTTATTTGTTTTGTTTGCTGTTGTATTCATATATTGTATATTGCATTATTATATATTGTTATATATTGTTTATAATATTTTATTACACAAAAGGCATCAAAAGGACATGGCAGCGAAACTGCTCTGAACTGAGAGCGTGCCCTCACTGTGTTAGACAAGTGATGTGCAGGCTGAGCAGATTGTTAAGATAAATTAATAACGTGCAAAAAACGGTAACACTCAAAGAGATACTCCTCCGGAAATGATAATACATTTGATCCTATTCACCCTCTCCTGGCAGAGATTTCTGTGGAGTATTTGCATTCCAACCTCAACAGGTTCCTCCAGAAAAAGACACACCATTGCTGACACTTGCTTGTGCAAATCTCAGCTAAAAGTAGAAAAACTCAGGGTTAGCCCAGAAACCCTGCTTCTGAGCAGGGTTGTTCCACAGAGTAATTTTCTGTCATAATTTGATTCAGGGTGAATGCTTCCAAGCTTTGTGAAGCTGAAAAGCTAGGATATGCAAGACTTTACCCCAGAACTTACTCTAGATATCCACTGACCTGGCTTTGTGAAATGGGGCAAAGGTATAAAAAAACACACCATGATTAGTATATTGGTGTTCAATAGAAAATTTGAGTAAATTAAGAGAGAAGCTTTAAGTATTGGGAGAAAGGAAATGTTTTGCTACCTTGATGGTTAACCATATGTTAGACCATCCAACAGGGCTTTGTCAAATCTCAGTTAGTTTAACCTTTAAGTAAAAGCTAAAAGGATGCTAAATGTAAGGTGTAATTTAATTGCTTACACAACCTGAGTGACACTCATTTTATTCAGTTAATTGTATTTGGACTCATGGCAATAGAATTGGCTGCTGCATATGAATTAAGTGCATCATGACAAGGAGCGGGAATTTAGAGGTAGCTTGTTGTGAGTATTTAAAGGTTTTGTTGGTTTTTTTTTAATTAAGACAATACAGTTGAAGCCTAAAACTTCATTGTGTCTTTTCTTACTTAAATAATTGTCACTACCGTATTCAAATGTTCTCAGAAATAAAACAGAAACCAAAAGTCTGTCACAGTTATGACTTTAACAAAACTGTAGAAAGAATGAAAACATGTAATAGTCAAAATAACTTCCCTGTTAACGAAGAGCTGTTTCAAGTGTCAATGTATCACTTACATTGAAAGTTAGCCTATTTGATTTTCTGAACATCATACAGTCAGTTTATTCTAATGATAAAGATAAATTCAAAGTCAAATTCAAATTAATCCTAAAAATAAAACAGTGCACTCATGTTCTGCTTTAACACCCTGCAGCACATTTGTTTTTGCCTCAGTAACTGCTTGCAACATTGTGGTGCTTTTGAGACATTCTTATCTCAATTGTGTACTTCTAGAGTATATTAGTTCGCCATGGTAACAAACTCTCTGTGCACTTTTTTAATTTGCTTGGCATCAGTTCATGTCTTTTGTCTGGCTCGTACCAGCCCCTTTGAATTGGTTTGTTATTGAAATGTGAGAAAAGTTCAACTGATGACAGATTAGGTTTAATTTTCTTCTACCTTTGCTAAGTTGAAACGTCAGTAGGATCATCTCAATAGACAGGTGTACATCCTGTTTTTTATTTTAAAAAAACTAGGTAAATAGCACCATTGTGGTTTTATTTAAACTGCATTTGAATTAGCAATCATAGGAAAGTTGCCCTATACTTTTGAGATCTAGAAATGCATTTCAAGGAGAGAAGTTGTACTCCGACTGTTGTACAACTATGGATAAAGTAAGATGCTTGCTATGAAGAGTAATATTTTCTTGAGTTTGATGGACATACCCTACAGGTGTTAGTGTGTGAAGAGAGCAAGATAACAGAGGCTGTTAACAAGGCCAACAGCTGCTGGCTCACCCTGTCACTAAGGCTGAACATCATCAACACTGCTAGAGATCTCATTTATCGTTTGCTCTAAGGGAGCAGTCTCACAAGACATATTGTGTAAGTCTGCCAGGTCACTCATTCAATGTATTTACTTGAAGCCACGATTTACAATGTTCAAAATCAGATTTGTTTTTAAATTTGTCCAACACTGTTGTTCAATGTGAAGCAACACCTAAAGCATTCTAATAAAACCATTGTCGTCCACTCTGAGTTTTTGTGAGCTTCGTCTTTTAATTTGCATTTAGAGAGAACCGATGACATTCTGGCCTTTTCCGTCACCGAGTCATTCTTTCTCCTGAACTGTGTAATGAGGGTCAGGGACAAAGCAGGAAACCAAATAAAAAAGTGTCATCTTGGGAAAACCTGGACACTTATTTGGCCCAATTTCCTCTTTATGAACCAATCAGAGTAATTAGAATAATTAGCTCCAAATGTCATGCAATGAAAAGAGGTTGTACACTTTAGTCAGTAACATTCTTCATGTGTCACTGGATCCGGATTTCTTATTCCAGATCATTGGTCTGAATTTTCAATCGTGTATGACTGGGATGGTTATTAACGTGGCTATTTTCTCTGAAACAAGTATCATGTTTAGGGTTTTGTTTAGACGCAGATTCATGAAATCACTGAGGAACATAGGTAAGTAGCTAATTAACATTGGTCTGATTCACTGATTCAGAAAGGCTGCCGGTAAGTGGAAAGAGCAGTTATGATGGCTCAGTAAAGTATTAGCAGATATGTTAATAATGACTTAAAGCATACTTGGATTTAGGATTGATTAGCAGCTCAAGGATTCTACTGAGGATCTAGGGTCTATTGTGTGAGTGGCGGAGGTGAGTGATTTATCTGTGGTTTAGTCTTAGCTCCAAGGGTCTGTTTGTTTGTAAGTCAAACAAGACAGGCAGGTAAGAGGCTAATGTCAGAGGAGCTTGGAATCCATGGCACAAAAATAGAGGGTTTTTGTTTAACAGAAAAATCCAGGAGGCAGGATATGTTATGCTAGTTGTCTTATACACCAAGGCTAATTAGATGAACAGGTGAGCACACAGCTCCAGGGATCTCGTCAGCGCATCTGTGAAAGGTTTCAATATTATGCTGAAATTAGATCGTTACACTAATACTTAATGAGCAAAAACTTCAGCAGTATCATACATTCTTCTTATTGTAGAGCAATAAACAAATAGAAGTGAGAAATTTTTTTTTTTTTATTACAATGTTGCAAATTGATTTTCTGTAAATTATTCTAATTTTTGCAAATCAATTTTGTTTCTAATGTTGATGTCTTACTTCGAAGAAACTAACTACAGCAAGAAAACAAACATGCTCCAAACATGTCAGCACTGCTCTCCTTTATGTATTAATGTTATCTAATTCTATACAAAGTTATATATTGAATCCTTGCCTGCTATGTACGATTTTCATGTTCTAGTTCAGAGTTATAGTTTGAAGCAGAGAACAAGAAAAAAATAATAGTTTTCTGTCTACAGCAACTTCAAATAAGAAATTAAGTTGTTAATTGATCAAGTTGGAAATGCAGACATAGAATCAAAGTATATCATGACAAATGATATCAATGCATGGATTATTATCATCCACCAGATCCACACTTCCAGAGTTCTGCGAGTCTTACATCATACTCTGAAAACAGACCTGATTCAGATGAAAAGACGAGTATCACGCTGTATGTGCAAGACTATATCCTAATATGTAAAGTCAAGATTGGTAAAGCCAATAAAGAATTTGGTAATGCAAATTTCAGATCTCACACATGTTCAAAACTCTGTTTAAAAGACTACTTTGAGAATTTACAAAGTTCTAGATTAGCATGGATTACTTTTAACTGTTATTAGAATGCTTCCACATAGTTTTTTCCATCGAGAAGGGTCTGAGGGCTCATTTATAAAGCTTGTGCACACATAAAATGGAGCCTGAAAAGTGCGTACATCACTTTCCACATAAAAGTTAGTATCTATTTATTTTTCTCTGGAAAAAACGGGTGCTCCAGAAGGCTAAACAGGTCATGAGTCATCCTGCCCACGTTCTTAGACAGGAATTCTGTCTAATGCCCTCAGGACGGCGTTAATATTGGATTGATTGTTGTCTTTTCTTCCCATTTAAACGACTGGTAGGCTAAAACTGAATTGCCCTACAGGGATAAATAAAGTTATTTGATTGATTGATTGATTATTCCTCTCAAATGTTAAATTTCACTCCAAATTATACTTTAATCATAGATTGATTTCATCATAAGCATTTTCTTTTTCTTGACATACGTACACTTTTAGTGTGGATACCACACAGTGTTTCATAAATGAGACCTCTGCTGTTGATCTTTTTTCATGCAACTCATTTGGCTCTGTGCTCCTTTCTATTATGCAGCTGAATCTAACATTAATGCCTTCTTAACTGTATCATTGCTTCATTGCACTGGATTTTAGTCATCCACGCGTTTTAAGCTATTACTAATTCAGATAGAAACCTGGGACTAACAATGTCTGTAATTGGTCTTTGTAAAGCCTGCTATTATAAAAATGTCCATGTGGTCTCTCTGTGGAACAGCAAAGCTGCAAAATCAAACAGAACTGAGAATTATTAAATACATTCTTATTGTGATGGCAGTAAAACTGATTAAATTATGTAGTTCTTAAAGTGCTTTTACTGGTTCACTGTAATTTCAATGAATCGGTAAACATGATGAAACATGGCTATACTTTCATTCACAAACTACTCAATCTCAAGACCAAGACCAGTTTCATGTACCGCCACACTAAAATGTACCGTATTACTTTTTTACCAAAATGTGTGTTATGATATATGTTTCAATATACTCCTTTATATTTACAGCTTTACAGCCACTATTGAGCTACAACAGCATTTTATTACTTCTCAGGGATGTTATCCCGGCAGCAAGTCTCAAATCAATTTCTCACATCTGCTGTCATGTCTGCAGAAACCCCCCCAAAAAGTAATGAATCTCGGAGCTGTGATTAATTATCATCTTTAGAGCTTGAGGGACAAAACATAACAGCAGACTCAATAAATAGGATATATTTGTTATACAATGATAATAAAGAGATTTTAATACCCTTTAAGGCATCTTATGGGTGTTTTAATTTAAGAAACAAGAAGCTTTATTGTCATTATGTGTTACCATATTGAAATTTTAATGAGGCAGACACTGAGGCAGAATGTACATAATCACACATAACATGCAGACACATCAAATGTTATCTTTCTTTTTTAACAAGTGATTGCACTGACCAACAACAATACTCCCTGAGGGGCTTAAGTGTACATACTTATAGTCCTTAGCAGCTAATGGACTCATTTTCAAGTAAAAAAGATAGCGGTCTACAATACTGTGCAAAATATTTGTTGCATAATTTTGCAATTTGCATGGATGTCTAAACAGACAGATTGAAATGTGTGAATACACACTTGCAAGTGAAAGAAAGTGTAAATGGTTTTCATCAGATCAGAAACCTGTGTAACCAGTAGTGTGTGTCTAACATGTAACAGATTATGAACTGGGTTGATGGTTTGTTGATTTTCAGCAGAGGGCGATAACCCTTACAGCTTTTTTAAGTGAGTTGAGTTACACTTTAAAAAAAAAATATATTTTTTTTTTACTGAAGACAGATTCTCAATAAGGGTATAAAGTACCAGTCTAGATTTTCAGTAAATACAAGGTCTAAATGTTACTTAATGCATACATTTTCATCAGGAAGAATGTGATTACGGATTTGCTAAAATAGATTAACCTCCAAAAGATCCATGTATTACTCAAATTGCCGTTTCTGGGTTCTCTCACATATTACTATAACTGTGGTTTAGCTGAAGAAATGTTCATACATTTGTCTTCTTGTCAAGATTTGTCACAATGAACTCGAATCACACACCACACACGGAGCTTAGTCTTGTGAGTTTATTGAAGGAGAGATGGGTGTGAACGAAGAGAACCAGTCTGTAACAAGGCTGGAGCAGGAGGATGGAGATGGCAGGAACTGGGGGACTGGAGAGAGCTGGCAGCACGGCAGGGAGAGTTCCTGGAGCCGTTGGTCTAGAGAAGCCGCAGAGCCAGTAGCCCAGCTGGGAGATTGCTTGGAGGTGCTGGGGCTGCAGTAGATTCAGCAGGGCAGAGAGCTTACTTGGAGCACTGGGGTAGCAGGAGATCCAGTAGCAAAGCAGGGAGAACCCATGGAGGTGCAGACAGGCACGGGAAGCTCTGGTAACCAGACGTGGGGAAAATCTCTGGTTGCCAGACTCAGTGTAAAAAAGATCTGTCACTATTTCTTCCAAACAGAGGTTCACAAAGTAAAAAGCCGGTCCACAGATTAGTTTCAACCATTTGCATTTGTACCTCCACAGCATTAAAATCCCCTGGTTAAGTGAACAGGATGGAGGAAAACCAAGAAGGATATGTACTTTCTGAAGCCGGATTTACCCACCTGTTCTTCTAAACTTTGATATTAGGCAGTACCTGGAAAATGGATTCGAGCACTGGCATTCTGCCAACAACAAAATCTGCACACATATGGTATAAATGAGCGACAACCTCTCTTCAAGTATAAGAATGTATTAGCAGAAATAATTGCTCATACAGGGAACACCATTAATAATTTTTACCTAAATCAAAAATTCATTTCAGTCAACCACTCTTCTTTTACTAGGCTAGTCAAACAACTAAAACTACTGATGAAAACCAAGAAACTGAAGGAACTTTGAACACAAAAAGTAACAAATAAAAGAGGTTGAAAATTAGCACTATAAATTTTATTTAATGAGTTTCAGAATTCAATGAGAGGCTTTAAGTTAGAGAACCAAAGTTATTTTTAAAGATTTTGGAATAAGGTCAATTTAGCTTAACAAATTTAGAACTATATTTGGAATGTGGAATTCAACTCATTCACAATGCAACTCCAAGTTAGACAAAACATTATTTGAGGATATAATTTTAAAGAATGATTTGCTAAATTAAAACCTTTAGGACACTCATTTTTTATTAATTATTTCTCAGGATATAATTAAGACTAAAAATTGGTCACTTAAGATGGTAGAGGACGCTGTAAGGGACAAAACAACCGGAAGGTTGTCATTAGCGTCATAAGTTTCTCTTAAGTAACACATACTATTAATCCACATTAATGTTCCCTTTTAATCCTGTACGAAAGCTCATAGCACTATTGGGTGGGTGAGAAGTGTAATGAAAACAAACCATAGTTGGGTTTAATGTGTCTAGTAGGAAGGCTAATACTGGCTGATGCCCGAGGACATTCCGGAGATTATTTAAAAGGCCTTTTGCCACATGTATAGTGAGCAGACACAAACATAAATGTCTCATCAGTGTTTGTTAAGAACCTCAAAACACAACCCTAAACTGACATTCGGTTGAACTGGAAAATAGAAAAACTGTCCAAGATAAATGACATAGACCATTTTATATATGTAAGTAAACTGGTGACCTGCATACAACGTCTAGAGCTGAAAATGTTTTTCCTGACCAAGTATTTTATTGTTAAATGTAGTTGTATGTCAGTCATTCGAAACAATCCAACTTTATCTCTCTGGTTCCACCACAATTCAGTTGTATAATTACAAAAAGCACATAGTTGCACTAAAGCTTTTGTCACATTTCACTATGAATATTTATGAAGGCATTTGCATAGTGTAATCCTGTAAAACAAAACAGAAATTAGAGAAAGACACAGCAGAGAGCAAGGAGGTAAAATAATGTCAAAATGAGTAGGAAGAAAAGTTTATTTCTGACAACTGGGTCTTCTTGAAGCGTATGAGTGAAGCAGGCACTGCACCGTGTGAACTCAATGATGACTTTAGTCACTATTTTAACCCACTTAGCACTTTACAAGATTATAATTTGTTCTGGTTGTCAAACAGTTTTCAGAATTTAGGAAATGTTAAAACATAAACTCTGCTTCTACTTTAATAAAAGTACTAATAACTTTCGTTGAAATATCCACTTCTTTGAGTTGTAAAACTACTATCTCATTCTGTTCAGTCTGAACTAACTGTCTGCAATTATATTGGAGACTCAAAGTACACAACAAAATGTATTTAAGGGCTAAAAAGCAGATTGCATATGTCCCCTTTAGAATGTATTCTCACCATCAACAGAAAACTTAACAGGCACATGTTAATTACACATTACACTAATATAGCTATTTTAGATTTAATATGATTCTAGCACACAATATTAAAAATACATTCATCATTTTAACCACAGTATAGATTAAACTGAAATTCACAACACATTCATCCCTATACTAAATAAAAAACAGTCCTCCAATGCCCCATGGGTAACATTTTTCTCCCTATCTCTATCCACTTTCTCCTGATGGCCTTCATGATTTATATCTCAATCGAACATCAGACTGCTTTTAATTCACTTCCAAAGTGATAAGTTTGCCTGAAATGAGGCCTGCTGGATATTTCAAGCCAACGGGTATAGCAAACCCCAATAAGAAAACCAGGGACACTTAATCGTGTTTCTCAAACCCTAATTCTGTTCCTCATGCTAAAGCAATCAAGAGCATCAAGAATCAAGAAGCTTTATTTGTCACAGCGTGTTACCGTGGTGAAATTCCTTTTTTAAGCCATACTCCTGCTTAGATGCACACAACAAGCAACAGGCAGTAAACAATGTGTACAGTTTTTGGTTTGTTTTCCCACATTAGAGCTTGCAAGAGATAAAAAAGAGAAAGGTTTGTTTCAGAATCAGAGGGCTCTGAGGTCAGTCCTTAATGAGGTAATAAGGTACTTTTGAGAGTAATAGTGTGAAAATAGGCAATAACTGTACATTGATTGTAACATATAATGGACTTTCACATATTTAACCTATTTAACAGGCTGTTGGTGCTCCTCTGGCTGGGGAAGATGTCCAGGCTCCCTGCTGCTTGGAGAATCAACGCTTGCAAAGAAGCTGTTTAAGGAGTCAGGGAGAACCGGGTTGTTGCTGAGCTACTGGTCACTGCGCTTGTAGCCCGTGATGTTTCTGATGCCTTGCCGCATGTCACGTGGATTGTTGCTGTCAAAGTGGGCCTTGATGCACTACTTCTAGCTGTGCTTTGCTTTTTGGATACGTTTTTATCAGTTCACTTCTAGCCCTGCTGTCTCCACATCTGAACGCTGCATCCTGACCCTTGAGCAAGGGCCGCACCGATCAGTGCAGAAGTGAATATAGGAATGCACAGATGTATAGCTTTCTACGTCAGCGTCCTCTATAAATACATTCCAGTCAGTATTTTTTTAAACAGTCCTCTAGGGCTGAACAGGTCTCCTCTGTCCAAACCTGAATGGTTTTGGTCACTGCTCTGGCTTGCAGGTAGTTATCAGGTCAACCGATGGGGTCTGATGAACCAAAGAGAGGAGCTGCAGTAGCTTTATATGCTCCTGGGATATTACACTAAACTTGATCTAATATATTGTCTCTGGTCGGGAAATTGGTGAATTTATGGAACTTGGGAAGCACAGCCTTCAGTTCAACATGATTAAAGTCTCTTAAAGCAATCACATAGGAATTGAAAATAACAGCCCTGAGTGCTATACAGGAAAAAGGGGTGGTTCTTGTTAAATAAATCAAAAGATAAATAAATGAAAATTAAATGTAACAAGGAGAGGGCAGATATATAAAATCTAATTTATAAGGCTTTCTTTCCCGGATAATAGCCTATTAAATTCAATACGCATAAAGAACAAATATGCTTAATAGGTTATTATTACATCAGACACCTTGAGATGCTGGCACAGTTTTCTGCAAGAAAAGCATTTTTATGAAGCCTCTTAAATTATATATCCAGCAATAGAATTTTGTGTTACCAAAAGCCTTTAGAAGTCACCTAATTATTAAAATGGATCAAACTTTCTTTAATTTAACATCAGTATAAATCCAGGTGTTTTATGAATACCTTAGTGGTTCATTGGAGAAAAACAGTAAACTAAAAGCATTTTGAATACTGAGGAACACAGAAGCCAGATAAGGGATAAAGCTATAGAGAGGTTTAACACAGTAAGGTTCTAAATATCCCAAGCTCTGTACATCTCACAGAACACTGTTCAATCCATCTGAAAATGGAATAACTTCAAACCCACAAAGGTATGGCCATTCCCCAAAATTGAAATTATTGGTGCAGTGCCAATTAATAATTTAGAGGAATTAATACTTAGCTAACTAAAATGCAAATTATTATCAGAACTAAATTTCACCAAAATTCAGATTTTTTTTTTTTTACACAGAAGAAATACCAAGTAGCATGGTCTTTAAACATAAATAGGGAGATGTATTCACAAATATTCACAAATAAAACTAGGTAAGATTATGATGTACAAAATGAAAAGCCATGAAATAAGCGATAAGGTTAAATGTTGTGAGGAGAAAACACTGTACAGAAAAAAAATACATCATTGTATGATTTATAATTGAACTACCAATTAAAGTTCATATGATAATCTAATGAGTTTTAGTAAAAAAACAAATATTACATTAATAGTTAAAAAAAGAAAATATCCCTAAATCTTCGCAAAAAGAATTCAAGTGGAGAATCCGGCTCCATTTAACACTTAAGAATAAACTAACACTGTATACCCCCATCCATTCATTACAACAAGGTTACCATTATGATGTGATGTGTTTTTCTTCACCAGAGACAGTAAAGCTTGATGGGAAGATGAATGGAGCTACAATCATTGAAACCCTGGAAGGAAGGAGTTAAAGGCCCCAAAATAATTGAGACAGGGGTAGAAGTTTTCCTTCTACATACAACAACAGCCAGATCTACAATCCAATGGTTCAGCACAAGCATATTCATGCATTATAATGGTCCAGTCAAAGCCCAGACATAAATCTACTGGAATTGTTAACTTAAAAACTGCTGTTCACAAACATTCTCCATAAAATCTGATTGAATTTGAGAAATGTTGTCAAGACCAACGACCAAAGCTAGTGGACGCGGCCCCAAAAGATCTGCAGCTGTGAGAGCAGCAAAATGTCTTCCTGCAGATATTGAGCACGGATGCATGTCACACTTTGACACAGATTATTATGTGTAAAATACAATAACAGTCATGTCCTCCACTCCAAAATAATGCAACCCTCCACCCCACCCCCCTTATAAACGTACTAATAAGAGTTGTAGGGAGACATTCAGGTATTTCCAAGATCACAAGTAACTAATTTGTGTGTGCCGACTGAAGACTTAAAACAGACTAATATAAACTTTCAGTATAGACAATTAATCATTTACAGTCCAGAAACTCTGAGTTCAGCTTACTCTATGCCCTCATCAGAGTGAAAGGTCAAATTAATTTAACAAAGTTCAGTCCACTAGTCTTTACCATGAACACAAAGCAGCAAGATTCTGACCTTCAGGTGTCTTGATTTATAATTAATGTTCTCCTCACAGTGTTTCTCCTGGTGCTAAACCTTGAAGAAGTTACACTCGTCATTAACTGTTAAACCTTCAGTTGAGAAGAGCTTCTCCATGAAGTTCAGGTTCAGATGGTGAATTATGGTACATGCAACACAGTTTGATGAAGAAATAAAAGCAGTTAAACCACTGCTGTTAGAAAAATGCTCATGGCAAATCATGTCGCAATTAGATTCACTGGAGATGTAGCGAAACATCCATAGCAGCAACGTATGGTACACCTCTTTCAGTTCAGCATACACGTGTAGCAAACAAATATTGCATATAACAAAAGCTGAACTTAGCTGGAAGGGGGCAAGTAAACTTTGGTGACAGACAACATTAGCTCTGTTAAGGAAGATTAGCTTTGCACACGCAATGTGCAGTATGGTAAAACAACAGTATGAGTGGCACTGCAGGTGAAAAAAAAACATTGGTGCGGGGGGTAAGGGTTTGGAGGGGGAGATAGTATTTATGTGTTGGGGGGGCTTGGACTCTGGTTCAATGGCCGTTTGGTTCATGCTGGCCCCATCTCCGGGTGGGTGGGCCCGCGGGTCGTCTGGGGCAGGGATGGGGGGTCAGGATCGGAGCATAGATCAGGAAGGTCGGGTTGTTTTGTTTTAGTGTCCATATAACATGAAATATTCCCGGCATAAATTCGGGGAAAAAAAGAAAAGAAAAAACACTGAGGAATAATGAGAAAAAAACAAGTGTAATCATCAAAAAACATCTATGTGCAGACCTAAAAATTGCCATTAAATGTTCCTGCATGGAATAAAACTGGAACAAAGAAAAAAAAAACTGAACCCACAGTTAATGGTACAACTGGTAACCACACCTTCAGTTAGTTCAAATCTGACTGCTTTCTGAAATTCTACAACATGGTAATAAAATCAAATTATTGTCAAACTGTTTAACCTTTTTTTGTTTAACGTGGAGGGTAAGAGAAAGAGAAAACAACTGTGTCCATACACAGATAATAGTATACATGCCAGTGCAGCATGTATACTATTATTAACAACGGTTAATTATTCCTATATCCTCTGCAAAAATAAGAGAGTGACTCTTTCACAAATGTTTAATTAGATGCTTTCCTTTGGAACAAAGGCTGACAGGATGTGATGGATGCCAAGTGGTGAGTCTGCTTGAAGGCAACCCAAGAACGGATACTCTAAAGTCACTTTTGAGTTGAAATGAGGAAGTCCGACCAGATGAACGTTTAATGTCTGTGGGTTGTAGAAAGAGAGTAAAACAACCAGATATCATTTATGGGTTCAACAGTCTACATGCAGCTAAAAAAAAAAGTTTCAAAGTGAAAAGGCAGAGATAGTTTATCATCAAAGTGAAGACTGAGTGTGGGAGCTTTGTATTTTAGTGAAGAATGCAAAATCCTATACTGCCGGCGTATCCAGTTAAATACCTCTGAATATGTTACAATTACCGGTTGAATGGATTTTGCTTTCAGGATACATCTTAGAAATAATTAACTTTATAAAGTCACTTCACCTGCACAATCAATCAAATAATTGTATCCATCTCTTGTGTGTTCTGCTGCATAGTTGTTGATTGCCAAACGCCATACCTGAATCCATGTCATTGTAGTGTGGGTATTTTACCCAATTTCACTGTAAACCTAATATCTTTTTTCAAGGCAGCTTTAAAAGCAGATTGACCGCATGCATACTTCCTTTTTAGAGGCACTGTTGCTCAGTTTTTCTGAAGGCGTTTCGACATCTTTCCAAGACTCTTTGTCAATAACCTGAACCAAAGAGTGACAGTTCTCCAAGACACATAACTGTCATATCTTTGCTCTCATTTGTTTATTGTTTACCGAACAATAAACTGCACAGCATTACATAATTTATCACTAACAACACAGCAACAACAGCAGACTGATCTTTCTCAAACAAGCCTTCAGTGTCTTATTACAAATGTTTGAAGCAATATACCAGATGGCTGTTAATTAAGGTGTCATGGAACATTTTAGCCCCAAGCTCTTAATCTGGATTATCTTTATTCCTTTTCCTTTAGAATTTAATTTATTTAAGTCCTGAAAGCATTACTGAAATATATTCCCTCAAAAACATTCTTCGCAGGCATCCTGGAGGTCACACCTAAGGTTAGAACATGCGGCTTGCTAGTTTTAGCCTGGGCCCCAAAAGTGCTCATTGTTTTCTCACTGTCCCCACAGTTCCTCATGAAAAACATTAGTCCATAGAGGAGCAAAAAAAGCTTGGCAGTACATTCTACAAAAGATTTACTTTACTTCTCTAACTTTTAATAAAAGGCTTCTTTTCTGTGGAGTTGACCACTGCGGTCAGATTACCTAACTTTGCTAACTAGCTTTTTTGTTACATCTTGACATTATTTCAGTATTTTCTGGTCTCCTAGATGCAGACTTGCAGAGACCTACTGGAATATTAAGGATGTGATGTGCATAGAGAAGTAACGGAGGCCTCCAGGTAGAAGCTTTGATATTTAGACAAGATAGGTGAAAGAACATGAGAAACTCAGCAATGCTCTTTTCATATTGATAGGGAAACTGCTGCAGGCACACGTGGAGATATGATCAACACACACCATGAAGCCACATCTCCCTTTGGATCTCTATATCGCTGGCTTAAAAAATATCAACTGAATTTCAGATCACACCCACTGATACTCCTAAAATGACGACAGTGTTGAAAAAAAGTGTTCTGCATTGTCCCAGCGGTTGAGTGGATGATGTCTGTTGTTTGAGATGAAATATCGTGTCACCTTGGAGGGATCTCTGAAACCCTTTTGAAATTTGATAAGCACCTGAGATCAGTTTTTAATGTAAACAGTTTTCAGTTAGGACGTTTAACCTCGACACTGCACTTAAAGTAGTTTATATGCATCTTTAAATACCTAATATAGTTAAAACAAACAAAACTGCAGTAAAAGCTTATGTCCATACAATAGCTGATGCCGTGTCCCAATTATACAACAAACTGTTTGACTGTAAAATAAAAATAAATTCAAAAAGCTGTTGTTTGTTGGTGTATGTTTAGCCAGTGTCTAGACCTGGAACATAATATGTAATGCAATTCAGGAACTAGACTGAACTAGTAGCAGTCACAGCACGGGTAACCGAAACACACGGAGATGAACACAGAGGCAGTCTGGATCTCAGACTGAGGACGAAGGACAAGCAGCTGATGAATCCCAAGGGAAATGACACTCGGAAAGCCTTTAAATTGCTCTCTCATTTTGTTCGATTGATTTCTCAAACAGAGGAGATTACTGGCTGAGTCTGCAGACCTCAGTTGTTTACATGCAGAAATGACAGAATGGAATAGCAACCAGATGATTTCTGTTTTCAGCCCCACAGCTTTTCATAGAGGACCAGAGATGAACAATTTCTAGTGATTTGTAAAGGTTTTCAGGTACTGGGAATGGCTGAATGTTCAAAAGATGACTTGAATTCGGATAGCAAGAAAAGGCAAAGAAAAAGGTTAAACAGTGGCCTTGCAACTTGTTTATACTTTTAATAAGTCTCACAGTTTTAAACTTTTTAAACATAATTTTAACAGGCTTTTACTTACTTTGGAAAATAATTGCTTTTACAGGCCTTTGGTTAAGGTTATTTGATCAATTGTTGTCTGAACAAAAAAAGAAAGGCTGGTCAGATGTAGTTGATGATAAAGGGAGCAACTTCTTTCTCATGGGGTGGTGAACTTTGAATTCAGTTGTGGTATATAAAACTTATTTTTATTTTCAAAAGCCTCTATTGATCAGCTTCTTGGAGTAATCCCTGAGGCTAAAGACCTTGTTTCTCTTGTGTGTGTGTGTGTGTGTGTGTGTGTGTGTGTGTGTGTGTGTGTGTGTGTGTGTGTGTGTGTGTGTGTGTGTGTGTGTGTGTGTACATTTTTCTAAAAGACTGAGGAATGCACCCATTTTGCCATGTTTATTTGATTAATCTGTAACTTACCCTTATTCAGATATGGCATAAAAGAAGGAAGCCTGCGAAGGGCAAGGAAGAAAATTTTAATATGAAGATCAGGGGCTATCAAAATTAGCATCTTACGTGTAATTACAGCTAAATATGTATGTAGGTAGCAAAATGAGTAGGCTGAGACACACAGGACCACCAACCAAGCACACACATACACACTCACTCCTAAAGGCAATTTAGAGAGACCAATTAACCTAACAGTCATGATTTTAGACTAGTGCTGGAGAACTCAACGAATATGCCAACTCCGTGGAGAAATACCTCAGGCTAGGATTCAAACCCTGCACCTCCTGCAAGGCAACAAGGCCACCAGCTGCGTCACCATGCAGCTCGTTGGCCTTCTTAATTTCCATCCTGTCTGCACCCTACATCTTCCATGTTTTTTTGTTGTTGTTTTTTAATCTGCAGGGGAGAGAATGGGGACGGTTTGAAAGGGCTGCATATTTCCTCTGCTCTATCCTTCAACATGTTAGAAGGTCTGTTCATTATGGTAAAATGGGATATTAATTAGGAGATGCCCTGTAAAGGCAATTGAAATTAATAGAAAACAAAAAAAAACATCCACAGCACCTTTACATTTTCAGAAGTTACTACCTGATGCAATTCGGCTGTATAGTTTCTATCTATTCTCCCAAGAGCCTATGTTAAATTAGGTGTATTATTAAATCATTTAATAGTTTAATGCTAGTATGAACACAACATAGAAACACCATTAATGCCACAATCTCTAGGTGTTTGGGTATTATTTCTCTTATGTCCCTGTTAGATGTTTTTCCTTTGGGTAAATGCGTCTGTGTACCATATTTTTCGGACTATAAGGCAAACATAAAATCCTTTTCTCAAAAATTGATTGTGCACTTTATAATCTGGTGATCCTTTTATATGATTACTGTTGGACTTACTGACCAATTATATGTGGTACAATGTGCTCAAAAATCTGTTAAAATATGTAAGAACGACTTTGGTTAGCAGCAAAGCCGCTCTACTCAATGGATATTCGGAGTATGATGTACACTGTGTCACTACCTGATCAGCCCCGTAACAGGACCCCTGAGCAGTCTACAAGACTGCTTGACTGTAATGTCTAAACTAGAAGTGCATTCATGTAAGGCAGCCTGTGCCCATAGTACGCGCTAGCAACAGTGAACATAGTAAGTTAATTAAATATAACATTGATGTTTATTTTGGCCTTATGTGTCGTCCAACTACTCTGTCCTCCCAACAGAGACGGATAGCTCTCTCTCTCTCAGGAGAGAGGTGTGTACGAGGAGGGGCGGAGTTATATTACACACTTGGGAAGAACATTTAGTGCGCCTTATAATCCAGTGTGCCTTATGATCCCATAAATATGGTATTTTACTTGACCACTATGTTAATTAGTTTCTCTTCCTCAGTCTCCCTGCGCTACTTCTGCTTCCATTTTCTCCTGATTTACACACCTGCATTCAATGTAATTTGCCACTTGTTGCTCAGTTAATATGCTCATCGGTTCTCATTGTTCCTCACCAGATCCTTGCATTGTTCCTGCTGTTTAGGACTGCAACTCACAATTATTTTAATAGTCGATTAATGTATTGATATTTTTGTTATTAGTTGACCGTGTGTTACATGCAGTGGTGGCTGCATGTAGGATTCCCCCCCCCCCCATTTCAGGTTGCTGTTGAGCTCCGGCAGGTTAAGCAGGACCAGCTGTCTTCACTCTGGCTCTTGATTGGCAGAGTATAAGGCTAGCTGGGGAACTGATGTTCAGGGCCTCTTGGCCAATTGGGCAGCATGTGTGCTGCAGCTCTGTGGGGCTGTGTAGGAGGACTGGTTGGTTGCTAGAGATCTTGGTTCTGGTGGTTACTCTCTTGTTTCTTTCAGGTTCCCAGTTTCCCCTTTCAAACCCCTTCAGATTACTTTTGAATAATAAAACTTTAACGTTACCTTCCTGGTTTTGTCTTGTCCTTTTTCTCTGGTTTATCCATTGTTACTGCCCCCTCCCCTCTTTAATACCCCTAGACGGTTTTGGGGACGTAACAATTTGGGGGCTCGTCCATGCTAAGTTTTTTTTTTGTTTTGTTTGTTTTTTTTGTGGTGGGATCAGTCGTCTCATTTTTCCGTGGCTTTGTTTCTTTTATTTTGTTAGGTCAGCTGGTTGTTGGTATGGTAGGGTAGAGGGAGAGTTACCAGATCCGACGGTCCTATGAGTGGATTGGTCTGTGTAATCTCCCTTCTTTTGTTCATTTTTGGCTGCCCCATCACAGATTTTATAACGTTATTTTATTTTGAAGGGATTTCTAAGTAGTGGGTTTTTGTAATAATGGCATCTTAACTAGTTTAGAAGCAGCGGCTGAGTCTAACTTGAAAGTTGAGGATTCCAGCTTGAAGATTGAGGATTCTGGTGGTGATGACATGGGGGTTCCCAAAATGAAAAAAGAGGTGTCTAGTCACATTGCTAGTTTTCGTAATGTGACTCCTAAAACTAGTAACACTAGTAGGTTGGAAGAAAAACCTGTGACATTGCCACAATATGAACTTTTTTCAGAAGAATCACCTGCTGGTTCAAGGATGGAGGCTCGGTTGAGGGTTCGTCTTGCTCGCCTTCAGCTGGAGAAAGAGGATCGTGAGCGGGAATTTCAGCTTCGTAGAGAACTGGAATTGAAGAAGCTTGAGGCAGAGACCGCTATTAGGATGAGGGAATTGGAGCTGAGAGCTGGTCCAACTCCTCCCCTTAAGCCTCAAGTAGTTGCATCTCCTGCCTTTGACGTCACTAAAAGCATTCCCCTGGTACCTGCTTTTTGTGATTCTGAGGTTGATAGCTATTTTCGAGCTTTTGAAAGGATTGCCTTGGCATTAAACTGGCCCCGAGAGGTGTGGGCAATACTGGTGCAGTGTAAACTAACTGGTAAAGCTCAGGAAGCCTGTGTCTCGCTTTCCATGGAGGAGGGTTTATCATATGAGACGATTAAAGTTACAGTCTTGCGGGCATATGAATTGGTGCCAGAGGCTTACAGGCAGCGTTTTCGAGCTCTTAGAAAGACCATGAGCCAAACACATGTTGATTTCGCACGGGAGAAAGCGTTGTTTTTTGATCGATGGTGTGCAGCATGTAAAATTAAAGATCAAGTTTCCCTCCGAGAATTAATTCTGCTTGAGGAATTCCAAAACTGTGTAACTGAAGAGGTTGCCACTTACCTGAATGAACAAAAAGTCAACACCTTACAGCAGGCTGCTGTCTTGGCTGAGGAGTTTTCCTTGACACACAAGTCAACTTTCAGTAAGCGTGATCTTTCTTTCCATAATCCACCTTCTCACGTTGACAGTGTATCAGTTTCTTGCCCCCCTCCATCTTCATCAAGTTTGAAAGCCAAGAGGAAGTGTTTTTTCTGTTTTAAGCCTGGACACCTGATTGCTGACTGTGAATTGTACCAATGTAAACAGCAGGGGGTTTCATCTAAACAATCAAAAGGAGTGGGACTAATTCAAACAGCCACTAATCATTGCATGAGAGAGCTATTGGTTAAAGCTGATCAGCCTGAGGAATGTTTTAAACCCTTCATTTTTGATGGTTTTGTGTCTCTTACAGGTGAACCTGAAGATCAGCAACCAGTAAAAGTGCTGAGGGATACCGGTGGTTCACAATCCTTGATCTTAAGCAATGTGTTGCCTTTTGATCAGAGGTCGGCCTGTGAGGCAGGTACCATTGTGAGAGGTGTTGGGATGAGTTATTTACCTGCCCCTCTTCATTATGTTCATGTAAAAACACCGTTGGTTTCGGGAGTCTTTCCGGTGGCTGTGTGCCCCTGTTTTCCCATTGATGGTGTGCAGTTTATAATGGGAAACGATTTAGCAGGAGGGAAAGTTTACCCTGTACCGAAAGTGGTGAATACTCCCGTGTCTGATTTAGAGCCAGATGTCTTGGTAGAGATATTGCCAGACGTATTCACAGGTAGTGTGGTGACTAGAGCTCAAGCATGCACGAATGAGCAAGATATTGACCTTTCTGACACACTGTTCAGCTCAGTCACAGCTGATGATTGGGAATTGCCAGTTGAAGAAAAGGAAGTCAGTAGGGAAAAGGAGTTCCCTGCCAAAGCATTACTACCCATGACTCGAGAAGCGCTTATTAAAACACAGATGACGGATCCAACGTTAGTAAAATGTGTTGTGAAGTCAGATAAGGTTAAAGAGGGAAAACGACACTCGTTCTTTACTGACCATGGTGTCTTAATGCATAAATGGGTACAGCATCTTGGTGATACGCCTGGGGAAAATTGGCAAACTCTTCACCAGATAGTCATGCCAGTTGGGTATCGGAAACACGTGCTCAAATTGGCCCATGAACATTTACAGGCTGGACATTTGGGTATCACTAAGACTTACGACCGGATTTTGAAACACTTCTTTTGGCCAGGATTAAAAGCAGATGTGGTTCGGTTTTGTCAAAACTGTGTCACCTGTCAGATGGTGGGTAAAGCTAATCAAAAAGTCACCCTCGCTCCGCTACACCCAGTCCCGGCTATCGGGGAGCCATTTGAACATGTTGATCAAGGAGCTAAGGAGGCTCTTGTTGCAGCCCAGACTAAGATGAAGTTAAGCTTTGACAGATGTACAGTTCACCGACAGTTCCATCCTGGTGACAGAGTGTTGGTGTTGTTACCTGTCAATGGTTTTAGTATGGCTGCTCGTTTTTCTGGCCCCTACACAGTTCGGAGCAAAGTATCGGACTTAAATTACATAATTTCTACACCTGACCGCAGAAGGAAGACCCGATTGTGCCACATCAATATGTTGAAGCCCTATTATGATAGGAGAGCTATCGTGGCAGATGCCTCATCCCGTGCGTATGGTTGATCCTAAAAGGGTGGATGTGGGAGGGCTGTTTGGTATTGTTCTTGGTTGTTTGTTTTTTCTCTTTTAGGGCTTGGATTTTATGGGAGGAGGTGTTACATGCAGTGGTGGCTGCATGTAGGATTTTTCCCCCCCCCATTTCAGGTTGCTGTTGAGCTCCGGCAGGTTAAGCAGGACCAGCTGTCTTCACTCTGGCTCTTGATTGGCAGAGTATAAGGCTAGCTGGGGAACTGATGTTCAGGGCCTCTTGGCCAATTGGGCAGCATGTGTGCTGCAGCTCTGTGGGGCTGTGTAGGAGGACTGGTTGGTTGCTAGAGATCTTGGTTCTGGTGGTTACTCTCTTGTTTCTTTCAGGTTCCCAGTTTCCCCTTTCAAACCCCTTCAGATTACTTTTGAATAATAAAACTTTAACGTTACCTTCCTGGTTTTGTCTTGTCCTTTTTCTCTGGTTTATCCATTGTTACTGCCCCCTCCCCTCTTTAATACCCCTAGACGGTTTTGGGGACGTAACACCGTGATTATTATTTGTTATGATCTCCATCATCCCATCAATTGCTTGTAAGCATATTTTGACTAATTGGTTCCAGTCTACCCACCCTTGAAAATCCCTTTATTGCCTCTTGTTACCACTAGCCATCTATAAAATATTAATTTGAAATTTAAGTGATGTAATTTATTTTAAAAATATTTGGAATATATGGCTGTTGTTGTATAGTAGAAACATAATATATTTGTACTGTTAAAATGTCATATTAAAATCCAAATATATTTAAAAACAAAACCTTCTGACCATCAAGCTTTTAACATTAATGTTTACAAAGATTTTAAATAATTGTGTAAAAAGGGGAGCATATTATCATGTTTGCAATCAGGCTTGTTCTCTTTAATAAGGCAATATTCTCAATCCCAGTATCAACATTAAAAAAAGATAAACAAATTATTAATTTCCATACTCTCCATGGTTCCAGTTAGACATTAAAGTCTAATAAATAAATAAATATCAAACTAACCCGTTATGTAGCTTCTCGAAGATCATTAATCTCAGTGATAAATTTAACATTGAAATAATCACAATAATAAGCGTTAGATATCATCTCACTAAATTATAAATATTCTTCAATGTCTACTCATTCGGGCATCGAGGCAGCCTAGTTCTCCGGGGCTGAGGAGCTTGACCCCTCGCTTCCCAATCGCCTGGGTGAAACACAGTGAAAATGGACATAATGCTTAGAAGAGGTTTGAGTACTTTATCAGTTAAGCCAGATATAGATAAACCCGGCTAATATTTCAGCTTTAAACACTCACATTCTCACCCAGAATAATTCTAAAAGTTCATTTTGTATCAAAGACAGTTTAATTTATAAAACTAAACTCACTTTTTTGCTCTCTAATTTTGGCCAATTTTGCTTAGAGCTGCAGTCATGTGATTAGGTGCTCTTTAGTGATATGCAAGTCCTGATTTTTCAAAACCCATGAGTCACTTTACTGACTCTTAACACACAATTCGGCATGAATTGAATAATAACCCAGTACATAACCTACTCACCCCTGCTACTATTAGCTGAGTGCAAAGAACAGACCAGACAAAATGTCGCTTGGAAAAGCGACACCTGTGGTTTCTTATTTCAGTTCAACTCCCTGTTTCCTTTCTGCTGAGCCGTGAATGAAACACCCAGATGTTAGCTACAACTCAACTCCACTCACAAAACCAACTAAAGACAGGACAATTCAAGCAGGCGCGGACCAGTGAGGCAACAATTCAGCACATTTTTAATGTTTTACATGCACAAATAGAGTACCACAGGGTTAAAAATGCGTGTGATGAGTAGTATACAAGCGTCTGTATGAAATAAAAATGCATAAATACTCATACGAGCCATAATACGTCTTGCAGCACAAATTGAGACGAGACAGTGAGTTAATGATTCAGCTCAGCAGCAGCATGATTGCGCTCTCTGCAGGCGGGAGGACCCTCTCCTTTTCTGAAACTCTGCTGCCCACTCTTTGCAGGTCGAGTGACAGCGTGGAATGAAATTATTCAGACAATCATTGTGCAAATACAATTTTAGCTTGTTGTATTGTTTATTTTGGAGATAAATCACAACTTCGGGGTATAGATCACTATTGTTTCATGCTTCGGTGCAGAAAGGCATGATTTTGCCATGTCTGAAACTAATCTCAGATGTGGAAAATTATGTGATGTACTTTTTTAAGCTCCAATGGAGGAAAATTGTGTTCCACTTATACTATATTGGGTGACTACGGTGCCCGAGAACTGACATGGGGAGAAAAAAGAGATACAGCACAAAATACAAATTTGTTTCTGTCATGATTTGTCTTGGATGAACCCGGACACAGCACGCACACACAGAGCTGATTTCGAGAGTTTATTGCAACAGAGGGTAGTGGATGATGAGAGCCAGAGTCAGTTTACCAGACGGAGTAGAAGGGTGCAGGAGCTGCCTGACAGGAACGGACCAGAGCAGACAGGGCAGGATCTAGAGACTGACAGGAACTAGACAGGCGTGGTGTTCAGATGACTAAAGATGAGCCAGCGACGAGGAACAGACTGAGGTGAGTATATATAGAGGAGTGAACAGGTGGAGTCAGTCATTAGTTGATTGCAGCCTGACAGGTGATCCTAATCAGGGGTGCGCTGGGAAAGGAGGAGGCAGGAAATGCTCAGAGTGCAGCCATCAGGCTGCATCATCACAGTTTCCACAAAATATTAATTTGTGGCCACGAAATATATATATATATATATATATATATATATATATATATATATATATATATATATATATATATATATATATATATATATATATTAGGGCTGGGCAACGATTAAAATATTTAATCGCGATTAATCGCCCTGATTAATCGCGATTAATCGCATTGTATTTACAAACTCCAAGAATGAATTCAAAAGTAGTGTAAAGAGCACTTTTATTTTAATGTTCTGCTGCCATATGAACAAAAGTGTTGTAACATTTGTAGCACTTATTTTATACTGGATATTTTCAACCCATCTATTGAATTTAGTGCACTAGTTGATCTTTTCTTCTTAGAGAACAGCAAGCACTGCAGCCAAAATATGGCCTTTTTTGACCTGCTGTATATTAGCCAGTCCCTAAGCTTGAAACTGTTGACCTTTTGGGTTTTGTGGTTTTTATTTTATTATTACAATTAAATAATAATAATAATAATAATAATAATAATAATAATAATAATAATGTTATGTTCAGTGTTTTTTCGCTAATCCACCTCTTCGTCTCCGTCTGTCTTCTTCCGCTTATCCGGGGTCGGGTCGCGGGGGTAGCAGCTTCAGTAGGGAGGCCCAGATCTATCTCTTCACCTCTTATATATTTCAATCCTTATGTAATTTTGTCTGTGTTGTGTGCACCTGCCTGTTGCTTTAATTCTATAAATTTCCCCGTCGTGGGATAAAAAAGGATTAGCTAATGTTATCTTATCTTAAATAACACTTTTTAATATATGTACCGGGTTCTTTCAAGGTCTTAATTACATGTTATGTGTGGGCTCCAGTAACATCCATCCATCCATCCATCCATCCACTGATCTACCTGGATGTTCCCTGGAGGACTGAAACGCCTCAGTCAGAGACGTCAGTCTGTGGGTCTGTCGGGGCAGTGAGAGAAGTTTCGTCTCCTCTCTCCGTTTCTAGGGCTCGACGTTTTCATGTTTTTTCACGTGCTTAGATACATTTGTTGTGTTTCCACTGAAATGAACCGGCTTTTTACAAAACATACAGCTTGATTTCATTTACGGTATTAAAATAAAGCCAAACGGTGCTACTTCCCCTGTTCATGTTCATGTCGCTGCTGTGGTCTCTCTCAGCTGTTTGTGTGTTAAGTTAGTGTGAGAGCTGAGTGGGTGGGCCAAGCTGAGCCTGCGTGCTGATTGGCTGGCGCCGCTGAGCCATGTACGAGAGGGGAGGGGGAGCGGGAGAGTGCTGCCGTGACAGCGCGCTGCAGTCAGCGCGTGCTGACTGACACTGACTGAAAGCATGTGAGCAACATGCGTTAATGCGCGATAAAATAAAAATCGCCGTTAATAGTCTAATGAATTAACGCGAAATTAACGCGTTAACTTGCCCAGCCCTAATATATATATGTATATATATATATAACATGGCCATGAATTACTAATTTGTTCCCACGAAGTAGGCAACTTATTTTTGTGGCTATTTTCTATTTTTAAGTATGAGCACCCGTGACGTTGAAGGTGGGTGTCTTGTTCTTGTCAATATGTTCTTGATACGTCCCACATTTGATAATTAGGCTGGTGTTAAACACTTTATTACAATTCGTTGTTGACGTGTCACCAAACCTTTGCAGCAGCCCTGCACACAGGACACTTCTAAAGTAGAGCTGAAACGTGCAGCTACTACTGAGCAAAATATGATCATAGAGCCAGATTTCTGTGTGTCACAAAGCTATCCTCGTTTGTGGTCGACCTAACATTCACCAGGTTGCTGTTTTCTGGCCCCTGTTTCAAGTATAACACCGTTTCCCCGGGGAATGCACTCCATTCTGCACAATGTGCACCTGATAAGACCTTTTCAATTGTCAGTAAAAAATTTGCAATGACGGGAAAAGCTGCAATGCACAGTTTGGCGTGCAATGCAGTTCTTCCGTATAAAGTTTAATTCTGCTGCATCAACTTCAAACTTTTAGTGGAAAACCTTGAGATGCAACATCTTGTTTGTAAGATGGCCAAAAAGAGCTTTCAGAGCGCTACAATATGTAGATGTCCTTGGGACTAAAGGACAGACATCAAGAGTGTACATGTACACTGCATTTGCAGTAACAGTGAGTGCTTTCTAAAGTATAATAATAATAAAATCAATAACTTTGTGTAGTATGTTATTTGGATTCAGATTGAGAATCTGGAAAGTCTGTTACTTTTTAAGGCTAAGAAACTATTAATGCTGCTTTTCTGTGTTTTATAGGTTAACTGTGGATAATGGGCTGTGAGAATTTTTGATGGAGCGCCAACTGCAAGATGCAATAAAGAAACTTGAAGATGATAATGTAAGTAACGCAAGTCTTTAAATACTGTGTGTGTGTGTGTGTGTGTGTGTGTGTGTGTGTAAGATTATTATTGATTGATAGTTTGTTAACAACATGGTCAGAACATATGGGTGTAATGCACGTGTCACAGAGGTTAGGGAGTTTGTCTTGCAATGGCGGATTGCCGGTTCGATCATCCGCACTGACTGTCTCTGTCGTTGTGTCCTTGGGCAAGACACTTCACCCGCATTGCCTGCTGGCGGTGGTCAGAGGGCCCGGTGGCGCCAGTGTATGGCAGCCTCGCCTCTGTCAGTCTGCCCCAGGGCAGCTATAGCTACTAACATAGCTCACCACCGTCAGGGTGTGAATGGGTGAATGACTGACTGTAGTGTGCAGCGCTTTGGAGGTTGTCAAGACTAGTTAAAGCGCTAAACAAGTACAAGCCATTTACCAATGCATGGAATACATCATGCTATAAAATCTAAAAGATTTTTAGTGATCTTAATTTGTAAAAGCATCTGCATTATAATCAGAAGTAAATGTTATCAAAAGTATGTTGAATAACAAACCCTATACCTCAACTTATTTTAAATATCCATTGGCATTCTATATTATACATTCAGATGCATAATCAAAACTAATTCACGCATCTATTGGATCCCTTAAAGCATCTTTATCTTCATCTATTGTTTCATGTCCTACCCTGCTGACATGATACAATAGTGTTGAAGTCACTAAAGATGCTTAAATAGCTCCATCAGATGTGTGAATTATTTTTATTCATTGACTGGATTATCTTTTATTTTTTTCAGACTGATGAAACTGTAGTTCGAATAATGACAGACAGTGACCTGGCAAAGTACATCCCTGAAGTTGAAGATAGAGTCTCCACCGGCCTTCTGCAGACAAGCTACACTGTCACAAAAATCACCGTCCAGGGAAGAATCCATACTTTAAAGGCTAAAACAAAGACAGCCTGGAACTGAGGGAAAAAGATCTTCTAAATGGGCAGGAAATACAAATGCCAAACGGAAAATGAGACAAATTGAGGTTGGATGGATTTACAAACAGGTGATATCTGTAAATGTTGGAGAAACCAGGCATTAATCCATTGACGAAGAAGAAACTGTGGCAGATATCGAAGTTACGGCTGAAAATTTTCTTTTTTTTCCCCAAAGGCCGTTCCAAAAATAACAAAAGTCTTTCACACTATTCAACTCATATAGAAAACTCATAGATACATGTCAAGGTATCGAATACAGTAGAGGTGCTGTACAGTAAAAGCAAAATTAAAATGCTGATACTTTATCTATGCACCACAAAAATCAGAACAGCCCCCAGCAGGGTGATCATGCAACAAGCCAGCCCTCGGTGGTGTGTCTCACTGACAACATTTTGGGTGGATTTCTATGATAGCTGCACACTGGGAGTTGAAGTTTAAGTTCTGTTCATCAGGCATGACTTTCAGCAGGAAGAATGGCAGGCTGTTGCGAGAGTGTTTGTAGTAGGGTGGAAGCAGGCAGGTTACTTCCCAGTGAAACTTGCAATACCAGTCCTGGAAGAGGTGCTGCACGGCTCGTCAATCAGTAGTTTAAAGGACTCCCCTTTGCTGTACATATCACATGAGAAAAGACCTGTCCTCCTGAAAGCTTTGGAGGACTTTGATTCTGTGAGTGAAGATGAATTGCTGGAAGTACTCGATGCACATGAATGCAAGCAAGTCCCTACCAAGGACACACTGCTCCCTATTTTGGCACAGCTAGGACATAAAGTAATTATTCAGGCCCCAATGTATGTAATTGAGAGCTGGCGTCCTATTCTGGTTTCTGTAGCTTGTTCACTACCACCAGAAGGACTGCATCATTTCATTGCTCAAAAATTAAACAGCTGGAAAAACAGTTAAGGGAGTGCTAATCTCTTCAGAGGAGATGACAGCAGCCCAGTCAACAGTTTGTTACCTGAAAAGGTACATTGCAGAAATTGTGCGCACTGTATCTCTTATTTTCTCCATGTCAGTTCTCACTCACCGTAGGTAACTGACTCAGTGATGCAAAAACTCACTTTGGTGAGTGACTCATAAACACTTCAGTTAGTAAAAAGAATCAAATTTCCCATCACTAGTGCTCCTTGCTCATTGGGGAACAGACGCTACACTGCGCCCTGCAGCTGCCTTAGTGAACTGCATGTGATTTAAACTACCAGTGAGATGCAGCAATGTTTGTATATTTTTAAACAATGCTCCCGACGCATGACATTTTGCATTGTTTTGTTTTTTTTCATAGTCAACATTAATCATTGCAGTCGTACTGCTCTGTGTTCCATTGCCATACCCACAATAATTTATTTTTGCTGCCTGCTTTTCTGCCCATCCTCCATGTCCTGTTCTCCTCATGTCATGCTCTAGGTTTTTGTCTTTTTGTTTTTATTTAAGCCTTCTAGCCATCAACCCCCTCCAAGCTTCCAGTCTCCACTCTGATCCAGCTCAGTAAACCACAAGCTGTGACATTTAAAAACTTATACTAATCATATTTAAAAGGCCTAACAATGTTTACTTGTTCTACTTTTTAAACAATAGGCCTTAGGGGATTGCATTTTTGTGTATCGAACAGACACACACAAGACAACTTTAGTGTCTGAGAGGTAATAAAATTGTTTGCGGGTTAAGGAAGAGTAGATGTAGCTGATTTTGCAGGCTAAATGTCAATTTGTCCTTTTTAACTGATGGTTTTAATATGGAGGTTCCTGCTGGTGTATCTCTAAGCAAGACTCTCAACAAATGAGTTCTGCAAACATCCATCTGTGGAGATTAATAACCTCATTGTTATTCACGCTGCGAAGCACAGCCTTAGGTTAAAACATTTTAGAGAAAACAGGGAAAACAAAACAAACCTGAGGGACACCAAACACAGAACTAAAGTGACCACATAGATTACAGCAGTGCAAACAAAGCATGATGAAACTGAAGGTCTGCTGATTTAAAGCATTTAAAGCATAAAAAATACATATCATCGGAATACAACAGCTAAGCAGTGCTACACAGCAGAATGAAAAAGGAGAAGATGATTAATGAATAAGTGCCCATTGCAAACAATATACATATTAAATTAAATACTGGAAGCATTTTAAATTAAATAAATATAATTCCACGCCAATAATTGACAAATCACAAACAGCTATCCTAGAGATGGCAGGAAATCCCTGTGGGTAAATCAATGCATGAAATCTGAATATAAATAGACAAATAATTATCTGACAGTAAGTTGATGAGCGCTAGAAGTCTGGACCATAGGGGGTAGTTTATCATAAAAGCCAAACTAACCGAATGACCAAAGGCACAGTCCAGGATGTCTCTCTCCTCCCTAATTTTGATTATATATCCTCACATTACAGGCTTATTTCAAACTTTTCAATGTAGTCAGAGCAGAAAGATGTTGCAAATTATTTGTTGTGTAGTTGTGTAGTCCCAAAATTATTCATACCCCGACAGTTTTAGATGTAAAGTTATTTCCATTCAACCAAGTAGTTTTGTTTTTTTTCCTGGTTGAAAAAAAGCCAGGTATCTCTCAAAGATAACAACAATCTAAAATAGCTGTAAAGTTTGAATAAAATGTATATGTATGTATTTTATTTACCTGTTGAAAAAAATGTATTTTGGATTTTTTTTATATCCTTTTCCATAATCAATGGAAAATGTTTACTGGCATTACAGCAATTTGACCCTTCTTTACTGTTGCAGTGTACAGGAAGTGAGATCTTCTCGTCATCATCCTTAACTTTAGAACCCTCCAGAGATTTTCTATCAGATTGAAGCCGTGACTCTGGCTGGGCCCATCAAAATTGTTAATATCATAATTGATCATATTTTAAGCCAGAAGACACCCACTTTTTTTTACATTGTTTTGTTCACCCTGCAGGATGAATATGGATGTATGCAGTTACCCTACTGACAATGCTTTTTAATCAGTCTATAACCAGAACAGGTCTGTCTGACAAATAACCAGATGGTAAATGTGTCAGAAAGCTAATAGAAAATGTCCTTGATAATAAGTAGTTGGTCTATGTCAGCTTGACAAGGAGGTATTAAACTGCTCTTCTGCCGTTTAACATCTGCTAGATTGTAGGAAACTGCAGTGATGCGTGAAGAAAAAATAGCTGTAAACTTCAATCAAACCATAATCACCATCTCAAGAAGAACTGAACAGGACTTTTCGAGTTATTACTTTGTTGTAGCAAGAGAATTATGGTGTTGTTGGCCATCAGTAACGTCTTTCGCAGATGTTGCACTGTCAGGGGGAAGACTTCCTTTTTTCTGACTGTGGGTAATGTCTTTGTTCAATGCCACCTGACAGCAGCTCACACCCACAGGGTCTCACAGACGATGGTCTGGGAGGGAGGACAGCTGTCAAACTTTAGATACACTGAAAGAAAAACAAGGAGCAACACAAGAGGATGTGACGAAAGACTGAAGAAAGCACACGCATCTTTACAGAAGTATAAAGTAGCTACACATCAGGATCTCACATCAGTTTAAACTGATGTGACTAACCTGCTTAAAGCATGGACTGCTTATTGTTAATTAATATAAAATTAGTGACGATAATGCATTCTGAATTTCAAGTAGGGTTGTGATTTTCATGTATCATGAGGAGGCTAGTGATCTTATAAGCATGCCAAATGTGACAAAAACGACAAAACGGGGTTTTGTGTAAACACACCTTGTTTGATGTATTCTAGCTTGGCTTCTAATGCCACACATTGTCCTTGTGTCTCCAACCTGAAGAAATTATATTTAAAGTAAGAAAGACACAACTCGGAAATGATTCCATATGTAACTCCCCTCCAAATAAAGGAATATTCCTGATTTTTTTAACAAAGTTATTTTATGTCCAAGTTGCCACAAAGGTCCCATATTGCTTTTTGCTCTTTAATGCTGAACAAAGTCATAGACATTGCATCTAATAGGCCAGAAAGGTCTGCCCTGAAACAATTGGGTGTAAAATAATCCAATTTTCATATTTACAGAGGGGAGACACAAACACACAGTCATCCTATGTGCTGTCAGATTGTGACAAGGAGCCAGTACATCCCTAAAGGGGTAAATGGAACAAGAAACACATACATACACACATATGGTAGGACGAAGTATTTAACATGACAGCTCTTGGTGACTCAACAGCATTGAAGCGTATGAAAGCTCAAAGGCACTGCTTTGTGATGGTGTTTGTATGAGTCAGAAACTGTCATCCTTGCTCTGTCTATGACAGTTTGAATTCCTTTGTTGAATCACTGAGTCGATTCTGTCTCATTTGACAGACGTGCTGCTATGTCATATGCAGCAAGACAAATCACATCAGAGCTGAGTAGTCAGGCTGGAAAAAGTTCAGTATTTGGCAACAACACAGATATCTATGTACAGGCATCATATGAGCAAAAAGCATCACAAGCCTTCAAAACAGCAACAAAATGACTATACAACTACTTGTCCCTTAATAACTTAATGAGTCATTTTACTATATATATAAGTGGTACCATATCTTTTGGACCATAATGCACATCGGATTATGTGGCGCATTAAATATTCTTCACAAGTGTGTAATACCACTCCGCCCTGCTGTGTACACAGCTCTCAAGGGAGAGCTATCCATCTCTGTCAGGAAGACAGTGTGTTTCTAACACAAGGCCAAAATAAACGTAACTTTTATATTGAATTAACCTACTAGATTTAGAGTTGCTAGCGTGTACTCTGGGTGCGGGCTCCCACATATTTGGCGGTACTTTGCGCATACTGTGAGCTGTGCAGACTCCGCTCTAACTCTCTGCGGACGTTTTACCCTTCATAGTAAAGCCTACTGTTTTGTCTACGTTGTCTACATTTCTTGTGGCAAATTCCTACAATTCCCACACTTTCTGCCAGTGGTTTGAAGCGGCGGAACAGATGGTAAAATGTGTTATTAGCTAGCTGAGCACCTAGAATTGTTTCTTTTCCAGCAGACTCCCACCGCACACCTGTCAGTGAGAACAGAGAGGGACTGTGATGCCGCACGTCCTTGCGACCCTCTGCTTGGAACAGTTCAGTTTCTCAAGCTCGGTGTCCCATATAAAACAGTTCGACATAAAGACTTCTAGCCGCCAAACAGTTTATAGTGTGACACCGCATATGCGGTTGTAAAAATCAAGCTCTGCACGTAGTACCTGTATGCAGGAGTCCGCGCAGAGTCTGCCTCAAGTACGCGCAGATCGCCGTGGAGTGAAGTACAGCCCAGTATGTGGGGGCGTTTATTTACCTGGCTGATTACAGTGAGTTCACCCAAAAAACTTTGGAAGTGGAAAAAGTGGCACAGAACACATCAGAGGAAACCCAAAAAGGCATAAGCTAAGTTTTCAAGAAACAGCAATGAGGCAATTAGAATTACAGAAAAGGCAACATAATTTATTGCTCCAAATAAACAACATACTGTGTTGGAGGAGAAGACGTTTCTTCTGGCAAAAGATCTTGACAGGGAAATTTCATACTAGTTGACCAATTAGATATATATTTTCGACCTGCCATCAAACATGAAAGAAAGGCAGATTGTTGTTTCATTAAAGTGAGTGCCAGTTTCTGACAGCATATACCAAAAAAGTGTTGTATCTTAATATGATTAAAAATAAATATAAATTAAGATATTTTAAGGACATTTGTCTAGGCTCTTTCCAAATCCATAGGTTCTGTTCATATTTGTTTTGTCTTGACTTTAAATTTGTAACTTTCTGTACACAATAGTAAAATAAAGCAAGTAAAAATGAACTGCTCTTCACTGTTTTCTAAATTAATTAAACCCATTAAATAAAAATAAAGCAGTAATACTAATCGTTTAAAAAAAATACATGAGAAAAAGTAAGCGCTATACTATTGCCAATGTCATGTTAAGTTTTTAGTAGACCCAAATACAGGAGGGGCCAGAGGCAGAAAAGTGAAGATTATTTAATAATGAAAAATAAAGAATGTCAGGAAGTGGGAGAAACATGCAGAGAACAAAGAGAACAAGTTAGCTTATATACTGAGGCAGGGTTCAAATGAACCAGAGGAGCTAATCAGAGGAAATGTGGAGCAGCTGAGGCAGGATGAAGACAGGGCAGCCGAGGGAAGGGTTCTAAGTAACACAGAGGAAGTTGAACTAAAACACAGATTTTTCACCAAAGGAAAAAGACAAACTTTGAACCAAGAGAATTAAATGTAAATGTACACTCAACTGGACACAGTAATGAACAAAAAACTAAACACAAAAGCATTACACCATTTTCTCTGACCTATCAGATTGTATGAGTCTAGAGGATGCTGTTTTGCTGACCTCTTCATAACTCCTGAAAGAAAAGCATTAGAGAGATGAAACATTTTCAGGTGAAAGCTTTTGCACATCAATGTTCACATCATATCAGCTTTTAAATGTGCCGTTAATGATTATTACAAACGTAGCTTGCTTTTAAAAACATTAAGCCAAATGGAAAGAAGTTAATGAAGGATACCTGACATGAAACAAAATGACCTCTTCATGATAAAATATATCAAATAGAATAACATTATTTGCTATAACAGTTGGTAAATATAACTTTTCCTTTTGAGGCTGTGACATTGCATATTGAGTCTGTGCACTTGAGGGACACTACATATGTCCTGGAGGAGTCAGTGAAACAGTGCGCTCTAGAGTCATAGAATCTGATAGGTTGTGGAAAATAGTGTGAACACCTGATTTGATTGACAATACCCTTGCTTATTTATCAGCCATTTTTCTAATCCCCTCAACACGCACATTTATTAACGGCCTTTCTGTCAAACTTAAAACAACAACAATCTTCAAAAACACAATTGAACAATGACAATGGCCCCATGGATAATTATAAACCTAATAATGGTATAGGCTATCTACATAATGTTAAACAATAATAGTATTTGGTAGAATGCCAATATGTATCAGTGGTATTTTAATGCAGGCTGATTAAAAAAAATGCAGGCTTAATCTGCTATCTCGGTTCTGTGAAACAGCCCTATGGAGATTGTGACCGCTAACTGAATTTGGAGTGGGGATTACCATGTGCTGCAGATGAAACACAAAGATTAACAGATCTACAGCAAGTGAAACACTTCTGCTATAGTTGAAGTTTTGACATGCGTGTTGAAGTAGTCATTTCCAATAAAACTATTGCAATGGCCTAATTAAAGTCCAAACCTGACCCTGGCTCAAATGGTGAGACCCTAAGAGAGCTGTGAAAAAATACATGAGGTTTCTACAAATTGGTTCTGCAGTTTGATTTTGTTGTGAATTCACATACATACAAGTACATATATGTTAAAACTACTCCATCATCACTTTAACTAAACTGTTATTTTTTAAACTCTGTATGCAAGTTTCTGTGAGCTTCCCCATTAACGCACTACTGGAATAAAATTGCTGTTTGAAATGAAAATTATAAATCCTGCATTTCCGAATAACATTTGCAAGGCTTGCAAGAAGACAAACAAATGGCAGCACATGACAAATATGCAAAAATAGTAAGAAATAAATTCAGCGTCAAGCAAACCAAGACCCTGGGCCATCACCCTTTTTAAAACATTCATTATCAGAACTTAATGGGGGTTCTTTTTTACAAGTGAAGGTTGGAAAGTTAAATAATTCAAAGGTTTTTATGTAGAGAAAAATACCTATACAGCACAAATGCTTTAGAAAAAAAATGTATTAGTTTGTGGGTGAAATAAACTGTTTTTAAAATAATTTAATGCATCATCTTTGTTTAATTACCTCGGCCTGATCATTCATATGAATACAAAAAAGTTTGCAGGATGATCAGAGTATCGCAACAAGCTGAAAGATGAGACCTGGTAACCTTCTGTAAAACAATATTACAGCTTGGGGGACAGAGTGTCAGCAGCATATGGTACGATGTCAGGGCCCCATTACTTCTCCCTCATGGCACCGCTAGGCAAATGGCACACCTGAGGCTCCCAATTAAATGTAATTTATTGTGCCAAGTTGGAAAATAATAATAATTTGCATGTCATTTATTTGTTTCCTTATCCAAAGCTTTTATTGTGTGCCGTTTTTTTAACTGTGAATTTGTTAACGCTCTACAAAATGAATAACATTTCTTACTTTGTATGTGTTAGACAAAGTTTACTGTGTATCTTAAATTTGCTACATATACATGTTCTCTGAATCTTCACAAAATACACTCATTGAATTGAATTGTAAAAGAATTCACTGAACAATATGCCATCGCCCACCATGTGGAACTCAGTTTGTTATAATAGCCTGTCTGTTTTTTCTTTTTAATTAGATGCAAATTACAATGTGGTATAGATATATATCAGCAGTGATAAATAAAATAATCCCTGTTTCCACAAATTCAAAGAAATGTAATCTACCTCAAATATTATGTATAATTGCTAAATAATTATAATAACCTAAAATAAAACTAGAAGGGCTATAAAAAGACATATAAATCGTTGAAAATGACTTTCTAAATACTATAGGTGTAAGTCAGAAAATACATTAATAGTTTATTTGGTGACCTTTGAAAGTGGACTTAAAGTACAGTTGAATCTATAAAATTTATAAACAAACTTCCAAAATAGTCTTCCTTTCAATTTAGAGGATATTTAATTGGTGATGTGAGATAACAATAAAAGTATAGAATTTGACTGAGCCATTAAGCAACAATGCCTAGCCAACTGTATCTACCATGGCAAAGGTGTGTATGAATATTCAGATTCTAGAGTGAAACAATTAAAATACAAATTTTAGAAATTTGAGTCTAAGATCACAGTTAAGATGTTTATTCTCCAGCACTATTGCCTTTAAAAATGTAGACTGAAAAGTTTACACAACTAGCACTTAGTCTGTCACAAATGTCAATAAACTCAATCAGTATCACCATTGCAAAGAGATTTTGTGGCAGTGTGCTGTTCTATCTGTCACCTTTTGGGTGGATGCAAAAGAAATACAGTACCTGGTTGTCATCTTGAACCTCCAACAATTCCTTTCTCTGCCCCACAGCTTACATCTAGGACATATTCTGGCATCTTGTTTCCAAAAAATGACAGGCTCAGAGGCTCAGCCAGTTGGGTTATCTTGGGCAGAATTTGTGCTATGTGCTTATATAGGTGCTCAACTTCGGCAGCTAATTATGCTGTGTTTCTTTCTCCTGGCTTCCTACCTGAGCTTAATTGTGGGTCACATCCACTCTTGAGACCTCTTCCGACTCTCGCAGCATGACACATGACTTTACAACTTTGGCCCCCATACCATCTAGTCTACAGAGAATGAACCTCAAGCCAATGTTTTTCAAACATGTAGCTAAGTCTGACTTTTGTTCACAACACACTGCATAGAAACAGAACCTAGCTGACTAAGTAGACTAACAGCAAGACTAAGAAGAGCAAATACTCTTTAGTAAACAAAGACATGTGATCAGATGACAAAGTACTGGACCTATTTTTGAGTGAAAATCGACGTGGACAATATAATAACCAGAAGCTGTGGCTAGCCTGTTAATCTCCAACCACTGATCACATCAGACAGCAAAGATAAGAGATTAAGGCTGGTCCTCTGACTTTGTCTCTATCAGTATACTGAGGTTACTGGACATGCTACAGGGGGTGATATCCAGAAACAGTAATAACTATGCAGCAACAAATACATACATAATAGCAGTTCAGAACCACGGACAGCTCCATCAAGAGCCAACAGGAAGAAAATAGCAAACAATATGAGAAAAGCATGAAGCCTCCCTTCCTTGTTGAGTCTTTAAAAAAGCATCATTATTTTTTTGTAATAAAATGAGCTATAATTATGGTATTTATTGCGAAATCAACCTAAATAATTCTCATTTGTCACTTGGGATGAAATAAACATTCCTTATAAACAATCGGTCCTCTCCATCAATAATCTCTTAGGCAAGTTTTTCTCCTTGAGGTACAAGTAGTTCAGATCAAGTAGTTCAGTTCAGAGTGTGGCCCGTAAATTCCCAGGGTTCCCAAAACATTTGATATTTTATTTTGGGAAAAAAGCAGCAGCCTGCAGACATGGAAGCTAGTTAAAGAAGTGGACCAGAAATAGAACAGAATACAACATCATATACCTATCCTGTGGAAGTAAAAATTCAGTGGGGTTTCATACCAACTTTGGACCATTAAGTAAATGGTTGGTCTCCGTGAAAGGCAACATCTATGTGTTTTCTGATTTTAACTTATTGTTCCTTTGCTCCTTATTAAAGTATAAATGGAGTTTTCCCACACATCTAAACTATACTGGGACAAACTGGACAATGTCATCTATATAAAAATAGAATAATATAATAACTTGGGAAGCATCAGCTACACTTCAGGTGACCTTAGAAACCAAATTATACTACCAAAATGTGAATATGAAGGACACACACCAACACAGAAGGCGTTTTCCACTTCCCTCCTGCTAAGATAGGTATATTCTAATCTGTGATGTGTTTCTGTGGTAAATTACCACATAAATAACTGTCACAACATATCAAATCTCCTTTATAAATCCTGTGGCATGGAGAATGAATTGCTATAAGCATTCATTTATCTTACCCACATTTGCCTGCAACACAAAACCTGAGCTCATTAGAAGGTTTCTCTTTTGCTGTCTTTGTTGATCTGCAGTGATCTAAAAAATGTTTTTTTCTTGTATAGCTACAATAACCAAACAGACTTAAAAGCAAATTCAACAGAGGGTCACCTGACAAACTCTAAGTGGCTGTTACTAGAAAGACTGGAAACTTCCTAGAAAGGGAGAGAACTACATGGATAAAAAAAAAATAGTGCTGCTAATGTCAAACTTTTGACAAAGAAAAAAATCCTAACATGCCCAAGTAAGGGTTAAACAAGTTTCTGACAAGTTGAGCTCTAGTAAAGGATTGTTTCCTTTCTGTGCTATGATTATCACTTATGAGCTGAGTGCATCTAACCTTCATGTATTTACAAGCACCTGGCTGTTAAGCTCTTCTGATGGAGGGCTTGGCCTTGTGCCCGGTCTCTTTATATTTTGCTAAAGTGGAAACTTGCCCCTGGCATTAACACGTTAGGGCTGAAGAACAAAGTGTCAACCTTCAGCTCCTGCAATAGCTACCAGAGGTCAAATACACAAGTTAGTTCCTCTGGGTGTCATATATTTAAGGGGCAAAGGTTAAAGCTGAAATAAACACATTTAGAGTGTAGACATAAATAAATAAAAACAAAGAATGAGCAATGGTACTTTCATCTACATGTTTAAACTTGAATTTTATTACGAGTTCTGGATTGTTAGAGACTGGGTCACCCTGAGTGACCTAGAGACTTAACACTGGGATATATCTACTTTACCTTATTTGGCCACAGCAGCAACATTTCTCCACTTGACTTATGTTAGATAAGAAATCATAAATGCTTTATAATCTTCCTTCTGCACGTCTATTACCTGTTGTTTTTCTAGGCGATTTGTAAGTTTATCACAGGACTTTGAGCTGGCGCTGCTATATGTGTTCATGTACTTTATATGATGTTTACTTGTGATTTTGAATTTTAGTAATGCATGTTGTGAAGTGAAGTCAAACTAAATCTGATCTAAAAGAGTTCTTTCAACTTTTGCAAGTGGGTGGCATGCTTCCTTTAGCAGTGATGGTAGCTTTCTGTTAATCGGCACAAACTAATACTCTCCTGAGCCAATTCTGTTTAACTTGCATAAAATTCAGCTTTTATAAAACCTTTTACAAAATGATCAGTGTTAGCAAATTGACCAAAAGCCAACATCTATTGCCCCAGTAGCTCTGGCTTGTCAATGCTGGTATGAATTAAAAACAAAATTACACACATTTTTGGTCATTGAGTCCATGCTCCATCATTATATCCTTTTAATTAACAAGCACTTACTCACGATGCAGTCTTAATAAATCAAAAGTTTGTCATTTCTTACGAGAGCAGATGTCTGCTTCATATCTTTCCCATAAATAGATGGCTGTGCTGCTACTGTGCTGTGAGATGTGAGCAGACTCTCTAATCATGCTCCTTCTCCTCACTTTCTGGGTGTTAAGCCACCAAACAGCTGTCAATATTATACTGGTTTGTATAAGTCTCAGCCCCAGCAGCTGGAGTCCCAGCCCGTCTCTCAGATGTGAGAAAATCCTTTTACATAATCTCGGAAAGTTTGATGTTCTCAGGTCGAAAGGTGGAGGTTCATCAAGAATGTGGAACGTCTTAAGTGGAAACAAGCAGCATGTTATAGTTTCCAAGGACTGACAGGATGGCATGCATTTTTCAGATGGCGACTTGTTTATTTGCCCTTTCTCTGGTGTGGTTGACGAGAGATGAGAGAACAGCAACACACCTGGTCCCCATTCACACCTAAGATCTCATAATACTATCCAGTCACATGACACTGGAGAGGGAAAATGGCTAATTGGTTACAACGTTGACATTTTCACTTAGGGGTGTACCGGTAGTCACTTTTAATGCCAGTGGCTTAGACATTAATGGCCGTGTGGAGTTATTTTTGAGTGGACAGCAAATGTATACTGTCATCCAAACTGTACACTGACTACTTTGTATCAAAGTGCTATATCTTCAGCGCTGTCCCCTGAAAAGATATAAAATATTTAGATAAATATGAGGGGCGTACTCACTTTTGTGAGATACTGTAAATTACAAAGTGTATCATCACAATACCTCCTAAAGCATACACTCATAAAATTACAGAGTAGGTTGTTATAACTCATTTTGTTGTGCAGCCTGGGGTTTTCTGCCTGCTCTGACATCTCTCACAGCTCAGAACTGAGACCATCTCTAAAAAAGAGATTCAGCATTCTCCTTAATGTTCTTAGCTCTCTGAATAGTTTGAAGTTTTTGCATCACATTTCACATGAAAGACTGATTTAGTTAGATTACACTTTAGTTGGCCTGTAGAGCGCATATTAACAGAGGCGTAGAGGAAATAGACACAACTGGGGGGATCTGATCATTTCAAACAAGATCAGCAGGAATATTAGTGAATCTGACTCAGTTGTCAGCTCAGAGGGAGTTCTGTATGAAGCCTGCCATTTGCCTGGATAGACCATGCAAATATTTATGCAGTGGCTTTGTTTCAAAGGCATAAATAACTCTAAAAATATTGTATGTGTCTTGCAGTCAAACATACTAAAACAATAAGCAAACATAAACAAGCATAGTAAAATGGAACACCGAGCAGACTAATTGGATCAATTATATAAAAACAATCAGAGTCAGCCTAATATGCCAGGTATGCGTACACATATGAGCAATTTGACTCTGGACTTTACAATGCTCATAATGTGCTAGCTATACAATAATACAATAACACAATACTGCAGTAATAAAAATCAAAAACGGGCTGCAGTATTGAAAACACATGAGCCCACCTAACCTGAGAGTATGAGGTTACAGACACAAATGTAAGTAGTTTAATCAGACATCATCCAAAGGCACTTTTGCATTTTGTTTTGTTTTCTCCAAGCTTTTTTTTTTTACAAAGCTTTCACTTGAACCATTAAAACTACTACCAATATCATTACAGTAAGAAAAGCATCAACTGACTCTAAGTATCTGAAGTCTTCACTTCTATAAGCAGACATTGTTTTTAACAGACATGGTGATAAGTCACCATGTCTCTTTTAAAGCCTTTATAGATTTCAGGATTACATCATATCTACATCATATCCTCCCCCCATTAAAACTCTCATCAGCAACATACAAAAAGAATAGCTCTTTATGTTGAGGAAGATCCAATGAGATTCATTTAGGGATCTGTACAAACATTCTATAAAGGTCACAGTGGGTAACATCCAAATAGCTTTGCCAAACTTCAAGTGTTTTACTTTAATTTCTTATGGAGCAGCTCCATCCATCTTCCCCCTAACTCTGACAAGCAGTCCTGTCCCTGATGAAGAAAAGCATCACCACAGTGCAATGCTGCCACCACTAGGTTTCACCAGAAGGATGTGTGTTCATGGTGATGTGCAGTTTTAGTTCCTACAAACAATTAGTATATTGCTTTTAGGCCAAAAGGTAAAATTTTGACCAGAGCACCTTCTTCCCACCCTTACCCTAAACATGTCTGCTGCATAGCTTGTGGTCAGACCTGTGAATGTGATTTATTATTACTCCCTCTTAACAATGTTTTTTTTTTTTTTTCAATCTTCTTTGAAGGCTAATTTTGAGGAGTGGACAAAAATTGTTGTCCATTAACGAGACTCTCCCATGTGAGCTGTGGATTCCTGTAGCTCCTCTCGAGTTACCATGGACCTATAAACTGCTTCTGGCTGTCAAGATAATGAGGATGGCCGGCCATGTCTTAGTTAACAGGTGTTGCATAGTCTTGCAATTTGTCACTGATTATCTGTACTGTCATCTTTGGAATGTTTGAACTGTGGGATAATGTCTTATAACCCTGCTTTATATGTCTCGACAACTTAATCTCTGACCTGTCTGCAGTGTTCCAGGACCATCGTTGTTTGTTTGTTCACTAATGTTCTCTAAATAACCTCTGAGGCCCTAAAAGAACAGCAGCATTTGTACTCATTGATTTACAGACAAGTGAGCTCTATTTATTAATTAGGTGTCTTTAAATATCAGTTACTTGCTTAAAGGTCTTAGAGAATAGGGGGCTCAAAACAACTACATTATGCACTTTTTAGACCTTTATTTTTAGAGATGGTTTAAAATTTTCTTCATTTTTCATCAACTTACCAATTGTTTGTGACTTTTTGTCGGTCTAGCACATAAAATATTAATAACACACATTAATGTTTGTGGCCAGAACATGATAAAATATAAAAACTACAAGCGGCTGGACTGCTTTTGTAAGGCACTGCATACAGTAAAATATGTAACACAATATTCTACCATTGGAATATTATTACATTGATAATTGTTTGTGGATTTTGGACAAAAAAAGTCAGTAAATTAACAAAAACATTTGTTTATACAACATCATCTCTTTCATCGGGTTATAGCAGCTGATTACAAGAACATAACACATACACTGCAGGCTGGCTGAGCTATGAAAGATGAACATCCCATTATTCTGAATGGCCTCACCAGCAACAAGGCATATCACCTGCCAGCACAGTATACTAACTGTGTTCAGAGTACAGTTTTTTTTTTTCTTGTAGGATCATAATGACAAAAAGATCAGTCTAAGAGATTACTTTACTCAGTCCGTTTGCAGGTAGTGAGTTTAATTTCTACACTGTGGAATAATTCAAAAGCTTCACCAAGTTTCAAAGCTGCTCTCTGAAGCAATTTTCCACCAGCACTTTATATTCAGGACGGACAGGAAGCACTACATGAGCTGAATAACACAGAAGTCATGGGCGAGGAAAGAAGAAGAAAAATAAAGAGAGCTACATAAGGAGAGAGAAAAGAGCAGAACTTTTCTGTCACAAATAATTTTTCTTATGACAGAAATACACTAAACGAATCTAAAGGAACATTTTAAACATGTCAGATCTGATTTGAAGAATAAACATCATGCTAGTTGTCCATACTGATATGGACCAGCATAGTTTATAGTCTGCTACAGCTGTGTGCAGCAATATGGGATGACACACTTCATGTTCTGAAAAATTGCTGAAAACAAGTATTCAGACATGTATCCCTGCATGAAATAATGCAGACGCCGCTTCTTTTTCCCACTGATGTTTTTGTTTGTATCTGTATTGCACTTTTGTATGAACCAACCTCAAGGTTAAAGTTTTCCACCCTGGTGTAGCTGTGTCCACATCAGTAGTTAAATAAAAGCAAGAATTACCCACAGTAGCAAGAATTACCCTCTAGAATGGCGACACAAAGCAACTGAGAGACAATAAAGCCTGGTGTTTAATGAGCCACTATGTATAAGTTATGATGTTACTTCGGCATTTGTGATTTTTTTTTTTTCCAACCTTTTATTGTGTTTCCTATGTGGCTTTGGTAATATGTAATAGATACATCTCAAAGTATAATTATTGTGCTATATTAAAAAAAAAAAAAACATCTAGTAGTTGTTCAATGTAATGTAGTGTACAGTTCAAATACTCCTAAATTTTGTTTTTCTGAATTTTCCTGTTCCGAAGTTAGTGTACTGGTCTATAAATTGTCATCCAAACCCGATAGAATTTCTTTTGTCTCTAAAGTAGAGACAGACAAAACAAAATGAGCAGCTAGTCAGCTATGACATCAAATGTAGATTGTATTTCAGTCCTCAGAGCCAAGAACCAATGAAGGATCATTACCCAGCTGTCTGAATAACTGACTAGACATACACACACAACTCGATCCACCAGATCCTCAGATCAAACACATAGCACAATTTGGATTTTATATCACAGAGAGCAACCATTTCTCTTTGAGAATGTGAAAAAAAACCACAAGCATCTTATTGGTACGTTGATGGTTTTTCCGAATTAAACATTGATCTATCATCCAAATTTATGGAAATTTGAAAGCTGAAATCTAGCGAAGAATAATGAGCCTTTAAAATATTATTAGCAGGATAGAATGTCCCAATGTGAAAGCTGTTTTTTTTTTTTTCATTACACATTCATTGGAAGTCCACAAATGGCAAACCATCTGTTGTCTGTGCTAGCTTAATCCATTTTATGGTTGCAGTGAGGCTGGGGTCTATTCCAGTTGTTGATGAGTGAGAAGCTGGACACATTCTGGACAGGACAGTCATCTCAGAAAAATTAAACTCTATTTAAATAATATCTGACTCCATTCAGCCGTTCCAACGAAAGTCCGTAAAAGGACTCAGTGCTCTGCATTGAAACTTTAGCACCGGTTAAATATGGTACCATTATTTAAAAATGTAATTGTTCTAAAATGAAGTCTATGTAAGGGGTTAGAGAGTAGGGCATTGCCTCTGGCACACCTCTGATTACCCAGCAGTCTAATTACAGTATACCTCGTTCACCTGTCATTCACCTGTCATTCACTGTTCTTTCAACTCCACCCTCCATTACCCTGAAGCAGACATCACCTCCCTCCTCCCCCACTTTATCCCATCACCCTCCCTTTCTATTCTCATTCTTCATTCACTCCACTTTGTTCCAGGTTTCATCTGGGGGTTCCTAAGTGGGCTCAAGAAAAGACAATTTCCTGAAGACTGCCCCCCCACACTGAGTATCCCAAGATGTCCCATCCCAATATCCAATCCGTCCATCCATCCACTAGAGGCTTTTCTTCAATGGATGTTTAAACTCAGAATTGTTGTGCGGTCCTTAGTGAAGTTTTCTTTAATCCTGTTATTTATGGAATTTAATAACTACAAGATATGATTTAGTTTGAATGTGACACAAATTCAGTCTCTGTTTTTGTTAATGTAACAGCAAAAACTTTCTTTTTATCATTACACCCTCTTTAACTTAGAAGGATAACTTCAGAATAACGTAGTTATTGGGAACCTTATTTTACTCATTCAAAGATGCTCTAACAATCTGAGTATTGAGTTATTATTTAGACTATCCAATGCGAAGCAGCATTTTAGACATAATCACTATTTTCTAGATAAAGATCAACGATCACACTGAAATTTTATATATTTAAATTATTTATAAACCAAATGAAACATTTCAGTCATGTACTATTGAAAAACATGGATCTAGCATTTCCAAATTGTCCCCTCTCAGGAGTTTAGAGCTGATTTATGGTTAGTGTCAATCAAAACAGAAAAGCTTTAGATAGACAGACAGACAGACAGATAGATAGATAGATAGATAGATAGATAGATAGATAGATAGATAGATAGATAGATAGATAGATAGATAGATAGATAGATAGATAGATAGATAGATAGATAGATAGATAGAGTTAAAACACAGTGTTGCAATGTTACCTTAAAGTGTTTAATTTACTGCTTTTCATAATAAAAACATAATGCAAATATCAATTTGCTGCTTATCCCAAGGAAAACAACATAAATAAACACACTGAATAAACAGTTGAGTGTGGTGCAATGAATACTTTAGTGTGAAGAAGATCGGTGACTGGGCTGTCAGAGAGACATGATGCTTCTAACTTTACTTTACATCCACAGCACCCTCACCAATAAAACTGCACACATAAAACAAAGCTCTTCTTCTTCTTGTATTGTTCTGCCAGTGGCTTTCATTAGTGCTCACATGCCTGTGCTGACCATCTGGTACATAATGCACCTTTAAGAAGTTGCCCATTAAAAGTAAAAGCCAGCATGGGGACACAAGTCCAACGGGTATCTGATGGATTGATGTGAGGAGAAGAATGAGGAGAGTCGCCTCACTTCAAAAAAAGAGATATAACACCATTCATCAATTTCTAAAACTCTTTTTTTTATTTTGCTAGAAAAAAATATAAATGTAAACATAAATTATACTTTTCACAATGTTTCAAGGCACATACAACCTTTAATCAGGAATAAAATGACATGTCACACCAGCATTATGAACAGAATAAAGACAAAATGCAAAGGAATAATTCTGAGATTTTACTCCACGCTCTGTCAGAGTTTAAGAAAAACTTTAGAAAGAGTAGAAATACTGTAGAGAAACTTTTTAATCACTGTTTTACAAGGCGTTTTACTGTTGCTGCTGTTGAAATACCCAATAATTTTTCACATGACTTGTGACAGTGGAAGTAATCTAAGATTTTAAATTTAAAAGCTAAATTATTTAAGGTGTTTTTAACAGCTAGAAAATAGCAGGCTCCTCTTATGTCTTCATATAAGACAGAAGTAGTAACCGAGAGAAGTATCATTCATCTCAACATATCATTAATGTCAACACATTGCGTTGTGTGTAATGTTCTTCTTGCGATGGTTTTTGGGTCTAATTTAGGGAATAACATCAATATTGCAAGTGTCAACAAAAAGCAATCTGCCAAAGGTCAAAATCAGACAAATCTACATATAAATGTTTATCAATGTGTGCATCCTAAATCATACAAAACAGAGGAAAGGGAATAAATAAACGTCAGTTCAGCCCAAATATTTCAGAGTAATCGCCCGGTTTTATTCTACAAAAGAACCACAAGACTTGGATTCTCTGATCTCATTGATAATTCTCCATTATCGTTTTGAACAATCAAACAACATTAGTGCAACAAAAATAACTTATTGCGTTTTGAGTAGATGAATGCTATTAAGGAGTATATTAAATCTGTTTTCCTTTTTAAAACATGAGACATCTGCAGCAGTGGGATTTAGAGAAGGAAAAGGATCAACATTTAAATTAGATTGCAAAAAAAATGTGGCATTTCCAAATGTAAATCAGAAGCGGAGCACTTGAAAATATGTAACAAGAAAATGAGTTTCATAAATTTTCAGAGTTCCTTTAGAAATAGTGGAAACAGGAGTCCTCTTTCCTTCCATTTTTTAAATTTACTTTGGCCTTCGGTATCTACATACGCTTGCGGCAGTCTGACAATTCATTTATGGCAAGACGCTGAAGGAATCAGGAACAGTGAGGCAAAAGAAATTTGTTATAATGGCTGTATTTCACATCAACCTGTTTCATCTCCTGTGGCGTCAGACCCTTTTAATGCTATTGTCAATTCCTGCCTCCAATATTTCCTCTCTGCCTCTCTCTCGGTCCCCGTTTTGCTACCAACACTCGTCTGAGCAGCCGGGATAGCAAACAAGAACATTAGAGTGTATTCTGTGGTGCCTGGTAGCTTAATATCATTTTGTATCTGTGCTCTGTCTTCTTAAACCCGAGTCCATTGAGGCAGATGGCCGTTCACACTGACCCTTGTTCTGCTGGAGGTTTTTCCCTGTTAAAGGAGAGTTTTCCTCTCCACTGTCACTACATACATGCTCAGTATGAGGGATTGCTGCAAAGTCAATGACACATGCAGAATGTCCACAGTGACTATGTGCTCAGTCTGGAGGAGTGAAAGTTACAGGTCAAAGACTCAATGCAATCTGCTGGGTTTCCTTAGATAGGAAACCTTTTAACCAATCTATCTGTATGATTTGATTGAATTGACTTTGTAAAGTGTCTTGTGATGTGTGTTGTGAATTGGTGTTATGTAAATAAAGTTTAAAAAAAAAATAATTAAATTGAAAATTGAGTTGGTATCCAAGGCCATTCAAAAGGAACCGGACCATAAGACTGGATCCCCCAACTAACAGTTTGTACCCTCTTCAATCAGGTCAAAGCTCATTCACTGGTTCCGTTTATCCAAGTTCTCCTGTCATACTGGAGGCAGGTGTACTATTTATCTTATTAGCCGTAAATTCTGGTGGTCTTCCACCCATAAAGACTTGAAAAAATATATTCAAGCTTGCCCCATCTGCGCCTGTAACAAAGTCAGTAAACGACCACCTGCTCCACTTCTTCAACCTTTGTCCAATCCCAAGCGTGTGTGGTGACACATGGCATTAGACTTTGTTACAGGACTTCCATATTCCAAGGGTTTCACCACCATTTTAACCATCATCAACCATTTCTCCGAAGCCTGTCCCCTCATCCCCCTTTAGAAGCTGTCCACAGCCTTTAAACCACTCATTAATTGGTTGAAAGTCGTTTTCTGGCTTCATGGCACCGCTCAGGAGATCCTCTCCGACCCCCACAACACCACCTCACTCTTCCGACAAGTGAGGCACAACCGGTCGATCACTTCATCCCATCTAGCATGACAGATCCTACTCCCTGAACCACCCTCTAACTTCTTATCTTCTCCGCAGTGACCTGCTCCCGACCAGAAAACCATCCACTTCAACTGCCTTTATTCAAAAAATTGTGTTCAAACTGATTCTGGTCTCCTGAACGATCTATACATGTGAGTCAGAAAACTTACGCCAACCATGACTGTAGACTTTTTATTTTATTCACAGTGACACTGCGGAATCTGTGGCATGTGCTATTTTCCAGGTGTTAAATCATTTTTTCACCCGGAAAAGACAAAATCACTTCAATACTAAAACACATATAATGAATAAGAGTGTATTTCCTTTTTAAAGAGTGATAAACATTTTCTTATCTTCAAACGTACCAGTCTGAGGTCTAACCAGTCATTACCTACAACCACTTAGGAGCCATTTGATGCGACACTGAATTAAATGTGTCCAATAAAAAGGCCCGTGAGAGTTCACTGATATGCATTTCACTAACATACTGCATTTTAAAGTGAACTTTCTCTTATTTAAGCATTGTTCAAAACAACTTGCAATGGAAAAGAAAATGCCACTGAATAATACCACATAAAGGAAACAATGTGGTTCACTTGCTAATTTGTACAAGCACTGTGGAATGACTCATTCCATTTATTTAGCACAGTAATACTGTAAAACAGCACAACTACTAAGGCTATGGTTATTATCAGACTCTATTAGAACCTCAGTTGAAAGCTAATTCAATCATTCTTTGTGTTGTGTGGTCAGCAGTGTTAATGTTATTGGCAGGGGATGCATTAGCGTCTTGGTTGGAAGTGTTTCGCGGTGAGATTACACTTCATTAATACATATGCTGGAAATTAATTTATGTTAATTTAGATTCTGTATTCCCCTGGTTAGAGCTTAAATGGGGGTTTGCGGTGTGAAAAAAGTGTGTGCATGGTTGTGTGAAGTCAGTTTTCAGCTTGAGTCATAAAGCTGGTCATTCAGCATGCCAACAACAGGTAAATGTCAGCCTGTTTCCTAGATGAAAAGGATTTCCATTGGTGTTTGTGGACTGAGAGCTTATCTCTAAGAAGATACTACTTTGACACCCTAAAAGGTCCCACTGCTGATCAAAGTGCCTACTGGTCAACAGAAAAGAAAAGAAACATGCCTGTTCTGCCATTCAGCTGATATTGGAAGTTGTAAGTTCATTACAGTGTGTGAAAAAGTAAATCCATTACAGCGACACAACATCATCAGAGAAATTTGCTCTAATACATCTTGTTGGCAAATGGAAGACTTGACCGCCATTGACTTTGCTCTAATGTCGCACCAAAGAGTTCCACGTCACATTATAAAAACTGATTAATGCAACGCCACAAACAAATGCTTTGGAGTTTTGCTGGAGACAAACAACACAGCATGATCTCTAATTACTTGGTGCTTTGAGAGGAACAAATGCGCGTATTAGTGGGAAAAGAACTGTGAAAATGCAAGCCATCAGTCAGTTAAGTCAACAATTTAATTACCATGCTCAATCTAAATAAGGTCTTTATGCCGCAATGGCTTCGTTTTAGATCAATCAGCTTCTCAACATTAAGAATGATCAAGATGGTGTCCAGTAGTAACTACATGTTTTCCTTCTATAGAGAAAATGTCACAGTTAAATAATTACATCACAGGAAAAATAAACATTGTATTGCAAAAACACTGTGTCAATATGAGCTGAAGCTTTGTTTTCTTCCTTTTTAAGAATTCTGTTCACTATTTAAAAAAAAAAACAGGACAGTAAATGATATAACCTTTACTCCCATAGTTTATCCAATAATGTATTTAATGTTAAATAAAACCACACTCCTATAATGCTGTCCCCATTGTGATCCATCCATCCATTTTCTATACCTGCTTATTCCTGCAGGGTTGGGGGGAGGCTGAGTGTTGTTAGAGCTGTGGAATACATTAGGAAGAGAGGCAGCGTACAGCCTGGACAGGTCGCCAGTCCATCACAGGACAACACAGAAAAACAAGACAAACTATGGGAGGAAGCTAGAGAACCCATGCATGCTCAGAACATGCAAACGCTATGCAAAAAGAACCCAAGTCGAGCACGGGTTTCAAACCCAGGACTTTGCTGCAAGGCAACAGTGATACCAACTGTGCCACAGTACAGCCCTTCTCATTGTGATGTCATGCTATTTAAAACGAGCAATATCTGGCAATATGTCCAACAATCATTGTTTACAAAAGTCAATGCTAAAGGTTTTACACAATTGTACAGTAAGTCATTCTGGTTTTACTGCAGGAAAAGGAGGCAAACAAATAATACTTTTTTCCTTCTATCAATTCCTCTTCTGGCCATCAAGAGGAAAATTCTGATGTATTATCCCTCATGTGCACTACCCCCCACCCATCCCTCCCCAATAGAGAGAAAAACAAACTGAAACGTTAACATATTTACTGGGATTTGTAGAAGGCTATCACAAGGAAACAGGAGGGCAATTCGTTTTTTTTTTTGTTGACAGATGTATATCCTATGATGAGTAGATTGATGGGACTCGTTACAAAGTAGGCGATTTGAAAACAATTAAGAGGAAGACATTTTTTAAATGACTGTCCATCCTGTTGTTTCCATAAGCTTTGAAGAAATAAACAATCCTGAAAAGAAAATTGCATGTAATTATACTTCATATTATTACAGTTATACCTACAAGAAATGCTTAAATACTTTGGTATTACTCCAGGTATTTCCCTGATGTCAAATATGTGAAAACATGTAATTAGTATATATATATATATATATATATATATATATATATATATATATATATATATATATATATATATATATATATATATATATACTGCTCAAAAAATAAAGGGAACACTTAAACAACACAATGTAACTCCAAGTCAATCACACTGTGAAATCAAACTGTCCCCTTAAGAAGCAACACTGATTGACAATCAGTTTCACCTGCTGTTGTTCAAATGGAATAGACAACAAGTGGAAACTAGAGGCAGTTAGTTAGACCGGAGGAGCACTGCCAGAGCTTTGCAACATGACCTCCAGTAGGCCACAGATGTGCATGTGTCTGCTCAAACAATCAGAAACAGACTCCATGAGGGTGGTATGAGGGCCTGACGTCCACAGATGAGGGTTATGCTTACAGCCCAACACCGTGCAGGACCTTTGGCATTTGCCAGAGAACACCAAGATTGGCAAATTCACCAAAGACGGGCTGTGCTCTTCACAGAAAAATGCAAGTTCACACTGAGCACATGTGACAGAGGTGACAGAGTCTGGAGACGCTGTGGAGAACGTTCTGCTGTTTGGCAGTGGGTCAGTAATGGTGTGGGGTGGCATTTCTTTGGGGGGCCACACAGCCCTCCATGTTCTCGTCAGATGTAGTCTGACTGCCATTAGGTACACAGATGAGATCCTCAGACCCATTCTGAGACCATATGGTGGTTCAGGTGGCCCTGGGGTCCTCCTCATGAGAGACAATGCTGGACCTCATGCCGCTGGAGTGTGTCAGCAGTTCCTGCAAGACGAAGGCATTGATGCTATGGACTGGCCCACCCGTTCCCCAGACCTGAATCCAATTGAGCAGATCTGAGACATCATGTCTCGCTCCATCCACTAACGCCACGTTGCACCACAGACTGTCCAGAAGTTGGTGGATGCGTTAGTCCTGGTCTGGGAGGAGATCCCTCAGGAGACCATCCACTGAGGCTACTGAGCTTCATTTTGTCTTGTTTTAAGGACATAACATCAAAGTTAGATACCCCTGTAGTGTGTTTTTCCACTTTAATTTTGAGTGTGGCTCCAAATTCAGACCTCCATGGGTTAGTACATTTGAATGCCATCGATAATTGTTGTGATTTTGTTGTCAGCACATTCAACTATGTAAAGAACAAAGTGCTTAATATGAATATTTCATTCATTCATTCAGATCTAGGATGTGTTATTTTTGTGTTCCCTTTATTTTTTGAGCAGTGCATCAATAAATAAACTAACGGAACAAGACTAAAACATATTTCATTTTAACCAGTCTCATAAAAATCTTATTTGATAAAACAATTTGCCATCTTTCCTGTTGACATGATAGGAATTTGCTTTGATTGCTACTGTAAGTGAGAAGATCAGCCAGTAACTCAGCAGTTGTGACAAATGCATAAAAAAAATAATAAATAAATAAACGGCAGAGGAGTGAAATGAAGTGGAGTGTTTATTCTTCAGCACCAATGACAGACACATTTCTCTTGGATGTATTCAACTGTTAAATCCTTTGCTGCCAAAGCAAACACGTCGATGTTTGCCTGATTCTGTTGTCAGCAGCTCCCAGCTCCAAATCATCATAATGTGTTAGAATCACTGAAGCATGACTTTTACACTTTCTGCGTTACAACTTGGGACTGAGGGAGGAAGATGAGAACATATTTTTTTTTTCCTCTTTGGAATAGAAAAACGAATACACTTGGATGAACATGATACTGCGGAGTGTTTCCCACCACTGCACTGTAAACAACACATGACCTCCCACAAAGCCTTTTGAGTTTCTGCGCTGAGTTTAAACCTCCAACACATGACCATAAGAGGTTCTACAACTATTAATGAGCCAATTGCACTACTATCTGACCAAAAGGATGACGATCTGGAGTTTTATTTTGAAGATTTATGAAAGATTTCAGAGTTCAAATTTTACTGAAGCTATCCTGAAAAAAGCTGTAATTCTTTTGTGCAAAAAGCTAACTAACAAGTCACACAAGCTGACAAAAGCCAGAACACCCATTAAGAGGTGTAAAAACTTCAGTGATGGCACATGACATTTTAGGCAATATATTTTCAAATTCTTTGCTTAAAAGTTATTTCTCTTTTTCTTCTTTGCTTTTGGGCACCATACAGTTTAGTTGGTAGATTGAAGCATTTTTTTTGTATATAACTTAAGTGCGATGATTAAATAGTTGTTAGTTGTTGTCCTTGTTTTGCCTAAGAAAAGTAATATTTCCTTAATCTCTCCTTATATTTTGTATTACATTTAATTTTAAAATTTTGCAGCAAAAAAAATAAAAATCAACATCTGTTGGAAAACTTAGGCATGTGCTTCAGGCATCATTGCTGTTCTCTTCACAGAAATAAAGATATTCTGTTATCATTTAACAGTTTCACGTTAGGTCATGTGCACACAGCTTAAAAATGTCTTCCAAGATAAAAAAAAAGAAAGGAACATCTAAAAACATCTAAAAGAGTTGATGACTGGGTCAAAAAAGACAGTAACGTGGAGAAAATAAGAGAGATGTGTACGAGCAGCTGTAAGAAATGGTTTATGTCTAAACAAGTAAAAGAGAAATTAGATGGAACTAAAAAAAAGACCTAACGGCCCACTGCGAATGGATTTAGTATCAGAGGTTCGTGAGGAGAATATCAACAATAGATCGTTTGACCTAATTAATTCCTTTAATCTCTGAAAGTAGTGTTCGCTGAGCAGATAGAACAAACCTGACTTTTTGCAGAGGAAAGTGCGGAACAGGAAGACATTTAAACAAAGGATCCCAAAAGTGAATTTGTTATCTAGATCTCACAAGATGGAGAATAAAACCCTATTTTCTCGTTAATGTCATGATTAATTTTTGCGGACTGTTTTCATGCCTGGCCATGACTGTTTCTATATCTCACTGCACTCCTTAGGCATGGCTACTCTGTCACTTTACCATGCTCACCTGTGCTCTCCAAGCTAACAGCCCCTTCCACCTTGGCAGGCCATTTTAACATAAAATCAGCTTCTCCTGACTATCCGTACATTTAAGATATATTTATGTTAAATCGGCCTGCCATACCTGGCCAGCCAAACTGACCGATATTATTCCTGAGTTATTTTTACAGATTTTGATTTAATGGTTTTGATCCTCACCTGACTTCCGACTCCTCTTTCCCTGCCGGATTTGCAGGAACCCCATGTAAACTGAACCTGGTCTGTTTCTACGTATGCACTTCCCCCTTTTGCTGTATGGTGAAAGAAGTTTTAAAGGAGCAATACGTGATATTTGGTCACAAGGTGGAGCTTGAGCATCTTGTCACACATCTTGTTTTGGTCTGTAGATCAAAACAAGATGTGTGACAAGCCGCGCCTCTCTTTACCTCGTTTAAGCACCCAGGACCATTTCCCCTTCTCACCCATCGGCTCGTATAAGCCTATTTGCAAAGGATAAATACACAGCAAAGAAGAACTAAGGAACTCATAACCTTATAATGCTGTTAGCAAGAGAACTTTTTGATCTGATGGGTGTGCTCTCTGCCATTTTGTGCCTGATGGTAGCATTTTATGGGCAGGGAGTGGGTCAGCCCTGAGTGGCAGCTGTTCATGCGCACGTGTGGCCAGCCCAGCTATGTAGACAAGAGATTGGACAACAACACAGAGAAATAGTGTGTGACATTTAACCATAGTCCATCTTAAAAGATACTTTTAGTTCTTCACCTCACAATTTTTTGTTCTTTCTATCTAAAATCATAAAATTTCTCTTATTGCTCCTTTAACCAGCTCTGTATCTCTGCACCCAGTGTTATTCGCCTGAGACTGGTCACTCTTTTGTAACGTTTACTGATTGCACTTCAAGTTTCTGATGATAATTTTGCTAATGGAGCACCCCTGGAATTTTTCCCTTCTCATCTGGAATAACCCTGGCAGGTGGGCCAATCCCTGAGCAACACTGTACTTTTCTGCCGTTTCACAATCATTCGCTCATCTCTTTCTGCTTCAGATCTGCACAGGGTTCCTACAAACCTGGATCTCAAGCTGCCATATTCCAGTTCAAGAATGAACCCCTTCATTCTGTGTGTCAGCTGGATTTTTGGGTCCAATGAATCCCCACCCATTACAGTTAATGATTGAGAATTTAGGACAACTATTTCAGTTTAGGCAACATATCGCACCAAAAATCTGTGCTATATTATGTATGAAGGTTTGGCAATATACTATGATAACTGATTTGGGAATAAGTAATGTATGCATCTTTGGGGCGCAACAGAAAATATTTGACCACCACTGCCCTAGGAGCAGTGTGAGTGGGGATTTGCGGCACACCGGACCGGGATCAGGACGCGTTTGTGTTGATACAACTGCCGATAAGTGTTTTACGTCTCTCCTGTGGAGGAACTGTGGAAAACGTTTTGTTGCAGAATTGTTTTTTTTTTTTTTTATACAGAATTTTATATCAAATGCTAAAGTTTAATTTCTGGTCTGTCCACCGAACATTTTCCCAAATGGGCCTGTCCACTGCCAAGTTTTGGGGGTTAATGTTTTCATTTCACACAGCTTAGCTTCAGGCCCAATTGGCATGGTCCTGATTGGTCTGCTAGGTCAGTTAGTAACCCCAGCAAGGGACTGACAGCTAAATAGATACTGGCAGTGCACATCTGCTCACTGTTCTGCCCTCCAATATAGAATCCAAGCAGCTCCTAATGCTCCAGTCTTTACCTTGGGTCAGAAAATCCTCTCTGCCTGTAAGTATGTTGCCAGTCGAGTTGCTAACTTGTGAAAAGGCAGTTAAAGTTCATTATTAAATGCCCTGGGAAAATACCTTATATCTACATTGAGACCACATGGCATATTATATTATTGATAGGTTATATATTTTTCCCTGAGACAGTATATTTTATTAATTAGAAACTTTACTTTTCTGCTGTTATATTCACTTCAGGTGTTTAGCTACTTTCTTCGACATAGTTGGTTAGTTCTTCACTTGTTTAGTAAAGTGCACAGAAGAAACACACACATAGCCTTAAAAGCAAAAGAGTAGATATTTCATGAAAAGTCGTCCATAGCTAAACAGTCACGTGTCATCTCATTTCGCAAACTTAAAAATATTAATTTAGCTATTCCGTCAAACCTGATGAACTGGTTTCACATTATAACAATGGTCTCCAAACTCTGTTGAAGTCACTACCTCTTTAAAAAACAAGAACTGTTTCACGTACCCATTCTGCTCCCCATTCTGCTTCAACTACATCAGCACAAAGCTGAGGGACGTCAACTTGAGCATAGATTTACAAAACCTGTACTTGCTGTTAACAACTGTATCACTCCCATATTTGTGATTAAAAAGCTGCTATAGCCTCCATTTAGGAAAGGCAAGGAGACTTTATTTATAAAGCACTTTTCAATAACAAGACTATTCATAGTACTGTGCACAAACAAAACAAAAAAAAATGAAGAAAGAAAAGCCGTGCAGAGACAGAATGAAAACATTACGGAGGTAAGCACATTGCATTGGAACAATAGCAGCAGGCAGATACAGTATAAGACAAGTTGGACTTCAAACTTCAACATTATCATTTGAAGGCAACTCTAAACACATAGATCTTTAACCTTGATTTAAAGGAACTTGGGGTTTTAACCCTTTTACAGTCCTCTGTGAGTTTTTTTTTTCTAGATAAGTGAGTATTTGAGTTTGCTAAGTGATTCAATGATGTATTGACTGCAGAAGTATTTTAAAGTCTAAGACACTTTCCAAATTCTCTCCAGGTACAGCAAACCTCCACTACCCGGTCAGCTGACAGCTGGAGATTCAGGCTGACCTTTAAGGCAGCAGGAACAGACAGCTTAGAAAGCATCGGAGCACTTTTGCAGTTAGGCGGTGTCTTCATAAACCGAGCTGATTTCTGAGTTTTACACAGCTACATTCTCACCTGAAAACATTGTAATTTTTTGGTCACAGAAAGCATAATACGTATATCAAACAGTTTTGCCAATCTCTCTTTACCAATGCTGCTTCCAGTTGAACAATCTGCAAAAAAATAATGGGATGGGTAGGTCCACAAAAAAATACACTGGACCCATATTTAAAATCTGGAGAAAAAGAAGGATGCATTTGCTGGCTGTATTTTAACACTAGCTTAAGCATCTTTGACAAAACCTACTTTAAGTCCAATAAGCTTTAGTTTGGTTACCAAGTCAGTTTCCACCACATTACAATTCAAGAGACTGCATACAAAAGAGCTGCTTTAATTAAATCGATCTACACTCTAATGTGATCTGCAGAGATGGATAATTCAAAGATACAGAAGCTCCTTTGTGCTCGCACTCCAATGCTAATGACTCTTGGAGCTCCAGTTTCTACTTTGCTCAGATGTTGTCCTGAATAAAGAGCTGTTCTGTCTAATTCTGGTGACATCATCCCAGTGGTCCCAATCACAGCAGACCCACAGCTGATTACCTTCAAGTCTAATGAGAGTCTTTGATTTATGTCTGTTTTCTATAAAGACGTTTTCCGATACAGTGCAGAAGCTCTTAGCTGGCACGGCAAAACTTCAGACAGCGTCCCCAAAGACTAACTAGATAACGCCTTGCTTCTGCCTGAGGACCAAAAGAAAACTTTACTTTTTTCCTTTAGAGAACTGTTGTCGTTAAAGTGTTCCATGTCACTTGCCCAAAAGTAACTTTATGGAGGAAAGCTAAATGTATAATCTGAAAAATATATATACAAGAAAACAGCTGAGAAATAACTGTAATAAAGTTGTGACTGTAAAGATCTTTTTTCTAGCTTATTTCATGACAGCACTTTCTGCAGAAGCATCCTCAGCTCCAATTCCCAGTTTAAAGATCATTAGAGACAACAACACAAGCATGGCCCCTAACACTACTTGTACTATTGCGTATATAAAATAATAAAAAGGGAAAGAAAACTGTCTGACCAATTGACTGTTAGGGTCAGCAGTAATGTCCTTAATTTAGTATGTATAAAAAAAGATGCTATGTTAATGCCACCCATTCTTATCACAGACAGCTGAAGCAATAAGCTTAAACTATCCCGTGGAACAGAAAATAAATCCCATACTTTCATTGATTCATCTGCCACCAGCATTATTATCTTGGTAGTGATTAATACTGTTTAAGAGAACAATTGCTGTGAGAACAATACTTCTCATCTACAGTATATTCCAACTTATTCATATCATGGTGGCACACCCTTTTTTATCACAAGCCTGTCCATTTTATAACCTGAAGAATACACTTACAAGCACTACAATGGTTATCAAACTTAAAAGGGGCGTAGTCACATACTTTGACCATAAAAAGCAAATCTTAAACTTCAAATAAAACAATTTACACCAAGCGCTCATCCTGATGGTGTTTACTTACTCCTTTTCTGGTCCTGAAAAGAACTTTGTACAGAGGACAATAAGCAGAAATAAACATTATTGTCTATCTGCCAGCAGCACAGCAGAACTATCAGAAAGCAAAATGGCAAAAATTGATGAAGCTACTGTAAGAGCCTGTAGACCGCCCTGCAATGCCCCGCAGTAAAGGGACAGCTCAGGGTTAGGGTTCCTTTTTCCATTTTGCTCCTCCGCTGGGTGTTACTGACTTGTTTGGCTCCATTGCATTCCCTTGTTTACTAATTGTGCGCATGCACAGTATCATACTTCCGGTCATCTTGTTATAGTAAAAATTCACAAAAGCGCTTTGTTTAATAACAAACAGAGCAGAGGTGTAAAACACAGAAATAAAGTATAATAAGCCAACAGGGTGTGATAATTTAATTGTAAAACCTTTGTATGCAACCAGAGAGAGCTACTGGTGTGGACATTCATAAAGTCAGTTCCTACAATACAGTCTGATATAAACTATTGATTTTTAAATTGGAAATAAAGTGTACAAATTAATATAGACTTTGTGTATCTGTCTTAAATAACTGAAATAGATTTTACTTTAATAAAATATCACCCACAAATATCAACTGGCAAAGAGATGAATATCATAATCCATTGGCACTTGATAAAAAAAAGATGGCGAGCCTGCAGTAGTATAACTGTTCTGAAGTCTGTGTGACTGCTGCTCCGTGTTTGGGCAACAGAGAGTTGTTGGTAACAAATGAATTTGGAGAATGAGAAGTAATGGTCAACATAAAACGAAGGCCAACATAAAATGCATTGCCAGAAGTCTTCTTTGCCATGGTTCTTAACATCCAAATCTCCACCTCTATCATGAGATTTCACACATGATTGACCAGCCATCTAATTTCAATAATGAGGTAATTCAATTTTAAACTTCATTAATATAAATGGCTGTAAGTTCCCCATGTGCTAGGTAAAAACATTAATCTGCCTAACATGTTGTGATGCTAATACAATCAGGCAGGTGTAAAGACTTCTGAAATAGCACAGATACAGAGAGTGTTATTACAGATGCTCACGGTTAATAATAATTATTTTATATACCATATACATCCATCAAAGGTGTTTTCAAAGTGATAGTACATTTTCTATGTGAAAGATGACTTTGACAGAAGTTTAAAATATGTTATGTACTCATCTCTTCCTTTTTACATCTCCACAAGAAGAATCACTCTCTCCATACTTATGAACACTTGCCTGATCTGCTGCGGTTTATCATCTATATCCAAAGGTTATCAGTGGCTGTTTGAAGTAATGTGCACCAAATTAATTCACAGTAGAGGTAGAAAACGGGAGGGATTTATAGAAAGATTACATGATGTCACACCTCTTTAGGAGTAGTTTCAAATAATAGTTTGCAACTGATTTACAGGGCTTGATACAACAAAGTGCTAGATCATTACTTAAAGGGGTTTGGATAGTTTCTACTTTTGATAATTTACCCCTTATTGATAGATTTTCTTTCAAACTAATCAATTGTGTTTTGGATTTCATAGAAATAATAAATTAAGTAGACATCAGCCATTTGATTATGGCACATACAACAGATATTCATGTAGGTATACGTTTGCTAATAGGCTGCATTAGCTACAGTACGGCACCAATAGATGGCGACCAGCTACCTATAAAATGACCTGTGGTATGTGTGGACTATACACTGAAACGCCATTAGTACTGTATGCCAACCTGGCTGTGTACAGAGGAATTCACCTCAATGGTAGGGCTGGACAATATAGAAAAAAAAAGATATTGATAAAATAGAAATCATATTGATTGATATTGATAATTATCAACAAGTTCGAAACATTTATTTTAAGTACAGCCCTGGCCATTTTATGCTGTTGCGTACCAACCTATTTTTATATACAGTACTCACAAACATTGAATTCAAACTCAACCCTTTATTCAACCAACTTTTTACCAAAACTACAAGTTTTTAAAAAAGTAAAAAGAACACGTGGTCTGCAAATTCTTTCAAGGGGGCGGAGCTTAGTGAAGGAGCGTTCTTGGGTCTGCGTTTGTGATTGGTGGGGAGGATGTAATGACTGTAATATTAACTTACATGGTTAGAATGCATAAGAAAGGAAAACTTTTATTCTATTGAACTTTTTATTGACGCTTTTTTATCTTCGATATATGTCTATCGATCGATATAAATTGTTATTGAATTATCGTCCAGCCCTACTCAATAACCAACACGGGGCGGTGCAACGTTACAATTAGTAAATAACATATATTAAATAATAAAAAAAATAGGTTATTACAAATTATAGTCAGCTAAGAATCTTACGCTAATATGTTTTGGAAAATTCTCCCTCTCTTCAAAGACAATGTCAAGTGCCTCTCTCTTGGAACACAGTCCAGCAGGTGATTAAACCGGCACACAAGCACTCCACGTGTCAAAGAGGAAAAGATATCCTCCGCAATTAAGCTGAATGCAAAACTCACCCTGGCTGCACATCTACAAGTGAACAAGCAGAAAGCACAAAAAAAATTGGCAATCTTTTTACCGCATCAGTGGACATAATCAAAACGCCCTAGATCTCTCATTATCAGAGCAATTACTGGCAGACCTGCTGTGTCAAATGTCCTCTCTGCTCAGCAAAGCCTGTTAATGATGATGAAAATGCACTTTCTTAAATACCTTAATAACATGTTGAGAGTTCCTTAGCCTGATTGTACAAATTTTAAATATGTAATAAAGGAATAGGCCACGTTCTCTAGTGGTGGGGAGGGGCCGGGGGTCACAGTGTTGACTTAGCATCTCTGAATACACAGAATACCCCAACACACAAAATTTCTCTGTATGGGTTGCCATATCTGAGCAGACCTTAAAGGTAGAGTACCATTACTGCAAAATATTGTACTGCTCAACTGAGCCTGTGAGCATTGCATTGAGGAGCTTTGACTCAGGGTGGCAGATTCTGAAGAGTAAGAAGAATATTGACATGTCTGATGTCTGACATTTATTCTATCTCCATTAAATTTTGATTTCATTTGTTTTTGCTTCTACATATTTTGGGTTGTATTTATTCTACATTCTAATCTGCACAGCATTGTATTACTCAGCAATTATCTTGCCATGGGTTATGGTTATATTTGAGAAGACTGCTCATACAGCAGAGTGAAAAATCCTACAGTGACCTCATCTTAGTTTTGAACTGGAGTTACACTATCGTAACTCTTTATGAGGTGCATTAGGTGAGGTTTACTGAAGTAGATCAGCTCATCAATAATCTTCTCTTTCATTTCTTCCCTGGAGGGCTGCCACCACAATAATGGCTGAAGTGTCAGGGATTCACACTTTATTCATATACACTGGCACCCCTTATCCATGGTTGTTAGTCTCCAGGCTACAGTAAAATGCAGAATGAAAACATTCAGAGTGCAGCCACTGATTCAATCTATTATAGCCTGAGAGCTTGAGGAGGTAATGGATGTCTTCAATTAGAAATCAGAATTTATGAAAAAAAAAAAAGTTTCATTCATTATCTTACAGACAAATAGCTGTGCATATATGGTTAAAAGTAGATATATACTGTTTAAAATTGTATAAATACAGAAATTACTTTGATTTAACTTACTGTCTCATATTAAATCAAGCTGAACTGTTTCTTCTTTAGGTCAGTTCCAATCACTAAAACTCTTTCTATTGGCTAAATGCCACAATAATAAGAGTTTTGTTTTATAGATATTTCTCTTTCCTTTTATTTAGGTTCACATTATTTTTTTTTATATTTAGTAGTATTGCTTTTGAACTGTATGACTTGAGTCAAACCCATTAGGTTTACAACACTCGGTTTGTGTTGGTCACTTCACAGCACTGAATATATTGTCCTTAAGCCTCTTAGTAACTGACTTTGCAATATCCTTGGTGTCATTGTCCATCTGGAGGAACCATTAATCTCCAGGTTTTATCATCCTTTCAAATCTCTAGAAATGTGGCTCAACATTTCCTTCCTCATGATAGTCTATTTGGGAATGGCAGAGTCATTCCTGTTGCAACACCTTCTCACAACAGGATGCTGTCATCTTTGTGTTACACAGATCAGAAAGTGCTCTCATACTTGCAAGATTCTACCTTTTACCTACAACAGCAACAATGACCACTTTGAATAAATGACATCCAAATCTAAAAGTTATGACAGAGACAAAATAGTATAATGTTCTTCTTCTTTTGTTAGCCTTTTCATTATTAATCTAAACCCATCTTAGTGAAAGCGTGGTCTTTTTAGAGCTGTTCCTGTCTGTGAGTTGATTTAAATCACTGCAAAATGCATTCACTTTCTTCAGGTATCATGAATATTTACCCATTTCTTCAATTTAACAGTCCCAAATTCTCTCGCTTAGGGTTTGTCTGAAACTGCATTGCGGTCTCTGATCATGAATAATTAAAGGTGTCGTAGTTTCACAACATCTGACCGCTTTTACTTGTATTTGTCACTGAGATGGGGTATATAGCCTATGGTTATAATTAATGTTGTAGGAGGGCAGGAAGACTGATTCATCATTACCTCAGTTTATGCATCCAGCTCTCAGTTTTTTACATCTTAAAAAATTCTAAATACAGAAAGGATAATGGTCACCTAGCAAGAGGTAGAATAGTCATATGTAGATTCAGTCTAGTTACATGATTATATGGATATACAAGTGTACTGCTTTATTAGCTGCCCTTACAATAGAAAGGACCCATAAACTTTAATTTAGCATGTTTATGAAGAATGCTTTGTGCGGGATTGACAGTGGGACAATGAATATGTGCCCTTTTTTTGCACAAGTCAGGTAACAGAATAGCACTGTTGTCCAAAGCTAATGTATTAAACAGTATTTGAGTGGTTCACACAGAAATAGCCACTCAAGTGTCTAGCTTTGTGTCCTTTATACCATTAATAACATAAAGTGAACATAGTAGCCTGTCAGAAACAGAGTTGACAAGCTCAACAGCATGCCAACTGAGGCTAATTCTTATTTTACCCAAATAAAAGCTTTAGATTGAATTTAATTTTAAACTTAGAAAAACAGATTGGAACTTGGCTATCAAGTTTTATTTTTAACTTCATCTTTTTTATTCACACGCCAAACATTACATTTGAGAAACTGAACCTAAAGAATAAGACACATGACTCTCTAACAAAGAGCTCCTTCATTTACCCTATGTATTGTACTACACCCTTCGGAGAAAGAAAATTGCTGCTTCCTGCTTTGCAGCAACAAAGGACGGATGCCCCCTCAATCTCTGGGAGAAATGGACGGTTGAACTGCCCCTACATGTCTTCAGTTCACCTGTGTCACTGAGGCTGGATTCCTCACAGTTAAAGGATGTCAGACTCACTCAAGCAAATCTTTGACATCACTTGTCTAGTGTAAGATGAAAAATAAAAAAATAAGGCTATGTAGCTCTATGTTTGGTGGAAGTGGTGGCCAAGCTGTTAAAACCTTCCATCCTGGGAAAGCTGTTGCAAGTTCCCAGGTTCAAATCCCATGGACTGCCACTCTGGCTCCCCGAGAAAGACCCTTAGCTCAACAACTCTCCTGGTTCATCAAATATGACGTAGCTCATCAAAAATGCATGATCCGTTTGAACAGGTGGGTGTTTTTCTGCATCACAAGGTGAACAAGAAAACAGAAACAGAGATAAGGCAGAATAAACCAAATGGCCAAACTGCATGATAAAACACCCACCAATCTGGTAGATGCCCCCCTTGTTGTTCACAGACCCATCCAGTAGTCACCCATTATTTATTTTTTCCTGGACAAAAGAAACATTCTAAGGAGAAATCCCAACCTACCAGGCCTTGCTGGTCTATTTCCTTTTTTAAGTCTCTTAAATTATATATTTTTGTTGTTTGCCTGCAAATGTGTGCCATGCTATTTTTAGTGTTGCATTTCATCTTATAGCATTTAAGGGTTTCTGTATTTTTATCTTCACAGAAATGTGTCAATAGTAATAGTTTTGATATTGCATAACAGAAACACTAAATAAATGTATATGTCTGTTTGTTCTTATAATATATAATATGTTTTTTAATAGTTAGGTTGATCAGTGTAATAGCCTTGCAGTATAAAGGACATTCTTGTAAAATAGTTTAGCTTTTTGTTCTTAAAAAGGTTTAAAGTAAAACAATAAAAATATCCTTTTGCCTTTTGTCAACAATGTTAAATAATATCACTAATGTCAGAAGGTACACTGACATAATCCGACCAATAAAATATAACCCTAACAGGAATTATTTTAACTAGATTTTTTAAATATAACATTTGTAAAGGTATATTTTCCCTGTCGTATAAGTACATATTAGAACAATCTTAAAACAAGTTAAAAGGACTACAAAGGAATAGATTATGATGATGATTATGAAGGACTTGATATGAAAATTATATGATTAATTATTAATTATTAAATATCAAAGAAAAAACTGATAGCACTGCTGTAATAACTGATTTATTTGAAAAGTTTTGTTACACTGTGTTAAATCAAATTTACTAAAAATATTGCTTAACATTTTCTGTACAGCATTCACCATCATATCTCCAGGGAAAAAGACAGAAACTTATATTTTTCTTCTTTTATCAACATGTAGTCAGGATTAGAACTGTCAAATCAACTAATTAGTTGTACATAAAGATGCCTACATGCCAAAAAAATAGTTGTACTCCAAAAGCTCCCCCTCAATTACTAGATGTTTGCACATTAACTTATTTGACATGTTTTTATGTCTTTAAAGTCTGAGCTGCTGTCATTGATTCCCAGAATTATATCAGTTATAGTGTTCAAACACTCTCTTTTGTCTTTGCCCAGTCCTTTCTTCATCTGTTAACCATTGGTTATTCACTGCTCATGCCATGAGTCATTAAGATAAGTGAGTATGTAATTAAGTGACTACCCATCAAGAGTGGCTGATTAAATTGACCAATTACCCTATTCCATGATTAAAAAATTACATGACAAAAGAAAATGTCTGGATTCAACTGAATGTTAGTTTAGCAGACCAGCTGGAAATTCTTTTGACTCAGATGTTGCAGTTCAGTAACTCTACTAAAAGCTGCTATGACAACACAACCTGCAGTCAATAGCACCATACACACAAAATGGAAAAAGCAGCACTCATCTTAGGAGCAGAGGAAGGAAAGAAATTAGCAATAATGTTGGATTTTCAGAGACAAAAGGAAATATTTTTCTATCTGCTCTATTTGCAGACAACATACATAACTTTGAGATAAACAAGTGGCGATATTACCTTGATTTACTGGTAAGAATTATTATTTTAGGTACATTATCAACCCCCAAGGAACTCAATCCCATGTGGTATGGTTTGTATTAATCAATGCACCTTATAACTGAGCCTATTTGCTGATGCAGAAGCACCTGGTTCAATAAGGGGTTAGTCTTACTAATCCTACAGTTTTAAAAATGGTCATATTGTAATATTCTGGTTTCTGTCTTGGTTTTTGTTTATTATTTGATCAGTTAGTTCACTCCTCTGCCTCAGGTTTTATTTCTGTTCTAGGTCTTGTTTTGGGTTATTTTATAGCTTTTGCACGGTTATAGTTCATTTCGCCATGTCTTTAGTTTTAGTCTTATCGTTATTTTCTGAGATTAGTCATGGTTCCTGTCTTTGCATTAGTTCTGTTTTTTATTATGTGCTTGTGTTTGCTCAGTCTTAGCTTTTGTTTTCTTTCTAGGGTTTAGTTTGTATAATTACTTTGGTTTTGTATTTTGTCTAGTTCAGTTCTGTCCCGTTTTCACTTATCTTGTCAGTCTTTCAGCCACATCATCCCTTGATTGTTCTCACCTGTTGTTGGTTAATTATTCTCCCTGCTCGCCTGTCCGCCCGTCTATTTAAACCTGCCTCAGTTTCCTGTTTGTTGCCGGAACGTTGCGCATGTCTTGTTTCTAATGCCTCCTGTTCACTGCAGTAATAGCCATCCAGCATTCTTGTTTACCTGCCTGTCCATACGTTACCTGATCTGTTCTCCCGTTTCTGACCCTGCCTGTTCCCTGTCAAGTTTTGTCGGGATATCAGCTCTGTACTCAGCGGATGATTGCTCTCTGTCTGCCTGCCTGATCCATCATCTTCACCATGTCAATAAATCTGTTAAGCATGCGCTCCAGTGTCTGGCTGAATACCGGGTTCTACTCCTGCTAAATCATTACACATATTCAATGAATTAGAATACAAGTTCCAATGTGGCTGATTTGTCAGATTAAAAGTTACATTTTGAAAATTACCTTAAAGCTGTCAGGAACCGGGGTTGTGTGCCTGGTTACTTCTGTTGGTGTTGCTCATCAGCTTCATCTCCTGAACTGCTTAAGAGGAGCAGGTTACCAGTTGCTCTTCACCAGAGTTTTATCTCACAAGGTAACTTCTAGCCTTACCGTGTTGTCTCTAGTAAGATTTCTTGTGTTTCGATCTTCCAGGTGATTCTCAGAGAACCTTCCAATGTTTATTCACAAAGACTCACAGTCCTCTCAGGGAGATCCAATCTTAGCCTAAACGTTTCTAGATGTTTTAGCTTAACCTCTAAGACCTGAGAATTTCAATGTAAACATAGGCTTTTTGATCCCTAAAAATGATCAGTTTCTCTTCAAAAAGTATATATTTTTTTGTCCTGACAGATCTGTAAATGAGGTTTACAACAGATCAAACATATATCAGCTTTTTTTCCAAGTGTTTAAAAGCCCAAGTGTTTGGCCCAGAATTCCCAGGTCTTAAGAGGTTAAGAGAGATCCAGAGAGCTGCTGAGAGTGACTCTCAGTAAGGAGATGACAGAAACGTTTATCTTGGTGAGAAGGTGTGGTTGACCCCATTGCTAGGTGTGACTGTAATGTACAGGAACTGGACCCAAGATTCAACCAGAGACAGATCAGTGATGTTTCAAAGTTTTCTTTTCAAGGAAGTAAGATCAGCTACTCGGGGCACTGATGCTCGCACTCAGGCTGGCCACCCCTGGGTGCGGGGTACCAGAGCCTGGAGTACCGGCTTGAGACAGGAGAGCGGGGCCGGGAGCAGAGGTCCGTCTGCAGGTTGGGCTTGCTGGGACGCTGGCCGTTGGGCGGCCGCCAGACAGGCAGACAGTTTGTGTGGGGGTTTCCGGGTTCGTGGTCCGATAATGGTCTGTGGTCGATGCCAAAAGGGCAGAGGTCCAGCGGCAGTAAAGAGGGGCAATCCAGGGGCAAGGTCAAAGTCCAGTTCAGGTCTGATAACTGGCGGGCTCAGAGATAAACCAGGGTTAGGCAGGTTCCAGTGCTCATGGGCAGATATGGCAGGCAGGCAGCACACAGGCAGGCAGTCAAGGTCTGGCAGGTTTGGAAGTCCAAGGGCAGATCAGGTCAGGTTTCCAGTCAGGCCAGACAGAATCAGAACTGGGTCAGGCAGGCTCAGTACGGAAGACAGAAGCAGGTCGGGAAACAGGCAGGCAGGCAGGCAGGTTGATTACAGAGAACACTGGATTGGACTTCCTGGGATGGCACAAGACAATATGGCACTGATGGCTGGTCTGAATGCTGCTTATATGGTGGTGGAAACAGGTGGAACCGGTGAATGCTGACTGCAGGCTAGGTGGAGCTGAGCAGGTGTGCTGAGTGACTGATCAGACCAGCAGCAGTGCCGAGATCATCACAGTGACGCTGTCTTCTAAGAGCTGTGATTGGCTGATTCAAGAAATGCCCTCCTAGTAATCAATGGAGAATTTAATCAATTGGAAATTAACCAATTGGTCTGGATTAAAAAATGTGTATCATGATGATGAAACTTAAATTAAATAATTGTCACACACAGCATCAAAATGCTTAAACACACCATATTTACATCATCATTCTTATTTTGATTCGCTTGTTATGTTTGCTCGTCATGCTGGTAATTTTACGACTTCCTCTATTTGAAAGTAATGCACACTCAGCTGTCAGCATTTTAATGTGATAGCCTGCTGGTATGAAATGACTGTATTTGGCATAATGGTGGAGAAGACTGAACAGGAAAAAGGAGCAACATCTCGTGTGTGTGTGTGTGTGTGTGTGTGTGTGTGTGTGTGTGTGTGTGTGTGTGTGTGTGTGTGTGTGTGTGTGTGTGTGTGTGTTACATATATTGATTACTTGGGTGCACTTGGTGGCTAAGGTTTCTGCAGTTCTAATTTCTTAAGAGGCAGTCATACGTTATTTGACTGGAAAGGTGGTAGTGATGTGCTTTGTTTTTAAGAAAGTTTCTGTAAGAACTATTTGGACAAAAAATGTTTAGTTTCAGCTAATGTAAAAGTATAACCACATGTATTATCTGCATAACTTCCTTTAAACTTAAAGATTTGTAAAAAGTAGTTTTTTTGTCCCTTCTGCAGCATATTATAAGATATTTGCTCTACAGCTACATGAGTCAGATAGTGTGTTTTTGGCTCCAAGGCATTTGTCATTCTGCAAAAAAGTGTTTTCTCTTTGATTTGCTACAGACAGTCTGGTTGTGTCCTGAGGCTTGTGACAGAACCACACGTTGCAGCTTTACGGGACTACTACAAGCACGGTCCTAAAATTAATTTCCTTCCAAAGAAAACAGCTGGCTGGAAGGCGAATGAAAAGGACTGCTATAAATAAGCGATAAATGCATAAGAGAAAGAGGGAGCTGTATATTTTAATCAAACAAAATCAGAAACTCATAAAATGAGTTTCAGCCTGTAACATTTAAACCTAAAATCTTTAGAGAGTTGCAGAAAATGAGAGATGGTCCGAGTGTCAGGAGACTCATCAGAATATTTCTGAAACTCAATCAGAACACTCCGGTATTCTCATCTCTGTTGTGGAGCTCTGCAACTCCTTCAGGGTTACGTTTGGTCCCTGTGCTGCCTCTCTCATTATTGCCATCCTAAACCAGTCTGTGGGTTCTGGTGGGTGGCCCTCCCTTGGCTGGTTTGTTGTGTTACTGTGTGCTTTCCATTAGAAGACGATCGATTTGATGGTTCTCTTCGGCAACATGAACAAATTTAATTTTTCTTCAAACTCCACTTGTACTTCTGTGACTTGTACTTCTCAGCAACTCTGTCCCTGACTTGTTTGTGGTGCTCCTTGGTCGTCATGGTGTGATGCTTCTTGCAAAGCGTGTGGATATGCATGCATGCACCTTTTTAAGTTTTTGATTTTCTTTAAATACTTCATTTATGATCCCACTTCACCAACCCGGGCTATTTTGTGCAGACCCATCACATAAAATAAGATTTAAAATGACAGGTAGGTGTAATTGCTTTTTGTAAGGTACTGTACACCTGACATGTATGCCCCTGGTACAGCATTTACACAACTACTGCTCAGATATGGCAGCATTACCCGATCTCATGCGACACTATGAAGCTGCTCCGCCTGTGCTGGATGTTTAGAACTCAAAGTGACACTGGCCGCTTGGTGTGCTATACTTTTTGATTCAGCTAATAACTTTCGGGCAGCCTGGGGCCAATTATAGAGCATTAAAATGTAATTTGATTCAGGTGTGTTGAGAAAGGCATGCATCTAAAAGTTGCAGGATATTAGGTCTAAAGGCCTGGACATGGGCACGCCTGATTTAATGATATTATATTAATGACATCTATCAGCATGTTCAGTTTCCCACCATACAAAGGCATCTAATTAATCATTTTACATTGAAGCATACTGCAATCACACTCAATATTGACATATTCTACACATGCAACACAAGGGTTGTTCAAAAAGTAAAACTGATTCATCATGATGCAAGAGACATGCAAGCTGTAAAAGCAACTGTGTTAATAATTCATGATAACGTGTTAATAATAGTTAATGATTACAGGTAATTATGTGCCAAGCCCTGCCACTGTAGGTTAAAATACATTTTACCACTTTCCTCTAAAACACAATTGTGAATGCTATCTTCCAGATATTGCTTTAAAGTATTGTTTTTCAACAAAGAGGGGTAAAAAAAAAAAAAAATATTTCTTTTTACTCCAGACTTTATAAAACCTAGGTCAAATTCTGAAGTTCCTGTTCTCTGGCTATAGAATTAAGCTTCAGTATCCTCACGCAGCGCTGTTGCACAACTCTGTGTTGCAGGCCTATGCTAATATATTTGCCTCATTGCGCTCAATGATGTAAATAAAATGCTTGGCTTCTTTTTTATTGTCACTCTAAAGTGTCTATTTAACTTCTTAATTTAACTGGGGAAGTAAAGGTACTTGTAAGTTTGTGAGCCGTTTCCAAGACTGGAACAGCCTGCAAATACAGAACTAAAGTTTTTCTGGGGGTCATGACAAAAAGCCCTGAACTGATTAAACAGACATACTTATAGCTTTATGGAATTGGAAATATTGATCCATAGAAGATTTAGGTTCTTAAAAACTTGGGTCTCTTCTATGACTGTGTTAGGTTGTGTGTATCCTACAGAAGTTACACTTTTTAGCAGGCTATTAGCAGGTCCATGGCAGAATGTGGTAATGCAGTGGCAATAAAGACAGAACGTCATAACGTTAAATTGGCAAAGACTGACCAACCCTTAACATTCTTCTCCTTTACAAAAGGTGTTACTCTAACGCAACTAAACTGGAACATCAGAAATGTCAATAGAAGAAGGGTGTTCACTACAAGTAAATATTTGATATACAAATACAAGCACAACAAGACTATACAGCCTTTTCATCTTTTTAATAATCATATTCACACCAATACTGTTGCCATTTCTGGATGCGCAGGTACACCGTATTTATATTACCCTTCTCAATTATGTTTGAACTCAACAACATTGATTTCTTTCTGCCCTCACTTTCGTTTTCTTTTCTTCCTTTAATGACTACAGCAGCACGGTGGCAGCCACTCTTGTCTGCTGCCCATCTGACCCAAGCTGTCGATCTCTTGGTTCCATGTGCTTGACTTCATGACAGCCTGCAGCTTTTTCTTCAGTATCTCTGACAGTCGGGCCAAGCTCAGCCCCGATGAACCTTTTTAGAGAAAATTGTGCTCTAAATGCCTCTCCTGCACTTCAATGATATATTTTAACAAATAAATCTGTCTTCTTTTCCAGCAGCGATCTCAATTCCAGCAGTCTTTTGCACTATGTTTTTAGCACCTAGTTTTCCAGAGGAGACCAACGGGAGTCCAACGAGAAGGATGAATTCCACCAGACGCCCATAAATCCCAATCTTTGCCCTCAGTATGAACTTGAAAAGGCCAACAACCTTTGTTTGTGCTAGTTCTACAGTAAAACAGGAGCTGAAAGTCAAGATAGTTAGTAAGAATTGTGCTGTCAGTGGGGCTCATTGACATTAAGTATCCTGTTGGAGCATTCCTTAATAGATGGCAGGTGGAGAATTTCCATAATTTGTGACAAATGTATAATTTTATTAAAAAATGTCATTATTTAGTCACTTGTTGCGGCACCATCGCTACTGCTGGGTCTCCATCTTTTAGGTCAAGTGTTTCAAGATTTCATAGGTCTTATATTTCCTCCCCTAAAACAAGCTTTTTGTATGTTTGGACATTAAAATTAGAATTTTAAACATTCTTGGGTTTTCCACCACCAGCTTTTTTGCCACTGGGAATGTGTACACCTAATAAAGTACTCAGCCATGCTTAATAGGGTAATGTTTGGCTTAAAGCTGGGAAATCAATACTGAGCTAAATCTGATAATCAACAACCCTTATGAAGATGAATGATTCATGTGGGAAAGGTTTTTAAGTTAAGACATCCAAGCTAAAAGAAATAGAGAACCATATAAACCTAATAGTTTAATCTGAAAATGTATACACAATTTAGCTTCTATTTAATCCTATAAAACATTTACAAAAATCCTAAATTTGACTTGTTGAAACATGAATAAATCTTGTGCATCTTACAATATAATATTTAATTAATGTTAATAATTTTGTATAAATCTCTTCAAATTCGCCTATAATATTTTATAGAATATTCATTACTTTCCACGTGGACTCTGGGGAGTAGCAGTTAATCTTCTCTCAAGACAAATGATGACCTTCACAACAGAAATATTGTTTTCTGTGGATATGTCAAAATGATTTTCTGGCAAGGCAGTAAAACTCACAGGAGTCCCTTTTTTTTCATCTAATACGCTCATATTAGAGTCATCAGAAGATATTAAAGAAAACAAGTGTGTTGTTAGAGATAAGCTGGGAATAGAGAGCATATAAATGATACACGAAGATATATAATGAGATCTGAATTATTCATACATCTTTAAAAAGCTTTTCTTTTAGCAAGTTAACAACACAGCACCATCACAGTCCCTGATGGTCCATCTGAGCGTAGAATTCTGTTATAGCTTTATGAGTGATTGGTTTGCCATCAATATTGCATTATTTTCAGTTGAGGGTAGACATTTTCTGGCCACTTTTTTTAGAAATTATGCAGTAGAAAGACATCCTGCACCAACCCGAAGGAATTTACAGAAAACTATTTTTCCCATTCACAAAACGCCACTTACACTTTAATTGTCTTAAAATATAAACTCAGTAAGGCCTTTGCAGGATCTAACTTAGAATGGTTTGTCCCACTTAAGATGTGAATTACCAATTAATAATAGAGACTTGACAAGAAAGTCTATAGTTGTCTCAATTAAAACTTGAAAAAGTAAGTTTAAATTGACCTGTCTATTATACCTTTTCTTTTAATAACAGTAGAAAAAAAACTATGCAGTGTTGATATTGCTTGATAATAATACATGCTTTTTTTTTTTAAGGAAAAAAAAAAGGCTGTGAATTAACTGCAATTAGCAACACTAATCTTTTTAAGCAACAAGTGACATAGCGAGACTTAAATGACAAACCTTTTCAGATTGAATATCACTGGAGGCTTGACGTTTTTTTGGTGTTTGTTTGTTTTCTTTTAAATGACACAATAGGTTGAAGCAAAAATAGTAACCGTTTCTTTTCCGTGTTGAGTTGAAATTCTTGAAAGCCTTACTGAGGAATTTAACGGCCATCTCTAAATCGATCAGAGACCAGAAAAAAGCTGGTTAAATTTAGATGTTCCAAAAAAGTAAAAAACAAAGCAACTGGACTTGTTTTCCGTAGTTAAAGACGTTTCGTTTCCTCTCCAGGAAGCTTTCTCAATTTAAAAGGTCTGGAGTAATGTGGAGTACCAAGCTTTATACTACTGCCAAACAAAGGCCTTGTAATGGCTTAGATAGCTTGCAAATTCAACCGAAACAGGTCCACCCATTTGTAATGGGCGGTCGTTAAAGCCATTACAGTAAGCCAGCAAATTAAACCGAAACTGGTCCACTCCTCTGTAACGAGGAGTCATTAGTGTCGTTATTGGCCAGGCTTACAGGAGCGATGTTTTGATCACCCATATGAGGGTGGGAATCCCCTCAATTCCCAACAATTGACAAAAAAAAAAAAAAAAAAAATAATAATAATAATTTTACATATAATATCCATATAATATCCAGTATATGTTTATATTAGTACTTGGACTGTTTTTGTCATGGTTTTTAGGTGTTTGGCCCACATGCAGAACACAGTCGGGAAACAATAAGCAGTTAAAGATGTTTATTAGGCTAATCGTACAAATAATTGCTCATGAAGTGAGCCGCAGACGAAGATCGGAACGTCAGGTTCGGAAGCACTGCAGGAGAGAAAGGGACAGGTTAACGAGAGCTTAGTGTGGGAATCTACGCTGCTGAAGCTCAGCTTACCGCCAGGTATGGAGAACCTATCTGGAGAGGGTGAGTGGAAGAACGGACTCTGCAGTTGTCCACTTCTGGTGGAACGAGGTGACTGAGCGACAGGTGAGCTGGCAGGTGGAACAAAGACGGGGAGCCCGAGCAGCACCACAGCGAAGAGCAGGCACGGTGAGCAGCTGAAGGAACCAGGGTGAATCCAGGGAAAGGAACTCTTGTCCAGCTTGGTAACAGCAAGTGGGCTTGAGGGGAATGCCAAAGCAGGATCTGAGCGGCGGGGATTCATGAACCAGTTTTCAGTGCACGGAGACACGATGGGTGAGTAATCCAAAGCACAAAGGAACTACGAGAAAAAGGAAATAAAAGTTAGAACTAGGATCTGGAATATCTGACTCACATGAACGAGGAACTGTCGATAGGACAGTGGTCACTAAGCGTACCACAACGGTTTAACACTGAGGCGTCCTTCAGCTGACTGAGAACTCCTTTTAAGCTCCAGCCGGAGCTGCCGAGACGAGCTGCATGTGCGGGCCATGCCCACCTGTCAACTACAGTCACCTGTGAAGGAGAATTAGCAGAGAACAGACCGTGCAGACGGCACGGCCTGCAGAATCCTGACAGTTTTATGTTTAGACATTGTTTTATTTGAATGTTCAGATTGTTCAACTGTTTAACTCCACATACAGATAAATAGAAGTGCTTTCTAGTGGCCCTGAGTTTACATGTTTGAAACTGACATTCAGCACTTTACTTATATGGTTTTTGAACATTTCCTGATAATTGTTTAGTTTTGGCTTAATATAGAATGAGAGCCATCTATAGTGTCACTACATCAATACACTTTTTTATTTTTTTATTTTGTACATATGATACAGATATCCAATTTTATGAATTATTCTTATAGCTCTCTCTTAAATATCGCTGATGATTATAGCATAGTTTTGTAATTGTTGCCCCAGGTCTCCTAAGAATAAGGACAGATCAGTGTATAGTAGAGATTTTGCAGTGCCATTTTGTTCTATTACCTGTTTGGCTTTATTCAATATAGAAATGTTTTTTTTTCATAGTTTGCTTTGAACAAATCTGTTCTGTGGCTTCTGGTTGAGTTTGTCATAGATAATGACACTTAAAACTTAACAAAGATTATATAGTAGAATTCTAAAATCTAACATACAAACTAAAATTAAAAATGTTTAAGAATTTGTAACTGTTTGAGCCACTGTTACATTTAGATCTTAGATACCCATATTTTTTGTTAGTGTAAACACATGTATAGCACATTTAAATAATACAGCAATCAGGGTTTCAATTGGCTTATTTTGGGTTTGCAATCTGTGAATGTTTATGTCTTTGTGTGTCTTCCACTGAATTGAAAGGCCTTATCATAGTATCCTCTGTGTAAAAAGGTGACTAATAATTGTAAACAGTATTTGTTAACTAAAATATGAAAGTACACAGTTTTCTTGCGAATACTTACCTGTGTTCGCAGACTAAACATTCCCCAGGGGTTTGTGTATAATAACTGATTCTGGGAGAGTACACTAATAGCAAATAGATGAAAGGGGGATGTTTTAGCCAGATGGTGCTTTATGTCTTGATTTAGGAATGATTATTGGGATAAAATTAAAATACTTTTGGTATGTATTAACTTGTAAATAATGTATTGTATTGTGTGCCCAATTTTTTATCAAAATATTATTGTAGTATTTTCCATCTCCATTTGTGGCTGCTGTTTCGTCCCTAGTAATTATATCTTCCAATTCAGGTCCATTTGTATTTATGAAGTCCATCATCTATTTTTCAGTTGGTGTGTGTGTGTGTGTGTGTGTGTGTGTGTGTGTGTGTGTGTGTGTGTGTGTGTGTGTGTGTGTGTGTGTTCTTTCATTTTTTTCTTTTCGTTTGTGTAACACCTTTGGCCTTAAACTTAAAAGAAGGATTATTAAAATTAGAATTTATGGGAAACTGATGGTGTCACAACCTAATCAGCTAATTAACTAAAAAGCACTTGCGAAGGTTTCCTGAACCTTAAAACAGTCTCTCACTCTGGGTGAGTAGGTGAGACATTAATGGGGAAAACTGCTGACTTGACAGATGTCCAGAAGACAGTCATTGCCACCCTTCACAAGGAGGGGAAGCTACAAAATGTTGTTCCCAGTGTTCTTTATCGAAGCATATTAACAGAAAATTGAGTGGAAGGAAGAAAGGTAGTAGGAAAAAGGTGCAGTAGCAACAAAAATAATTGCAGCCCTGAGAGGATTTTCAAGTGAAATTCAATCAAGAATTTGGAGTACACTGAAGCTGGAATCAGTGCCTCAAAAACCACCACACACAAACAAATAATAGACATGGGCTACAAATGTTGCTTTCCTCGTGTCAAGCCCTTCCTGAGCCAGAAACTGGACTCCTGCTCAGTGGTTCAATGCACTCTTCTCAGATGAAAGTAAAGTTTGCATTGTGTTTGAAAATCAAGCTCCCAGAGCGTGGAGGAAGACTAGAGAAGCACATAATCCAAGTTGCTGGAAGTCCAGTGTAAAGTGTCTATAGCCACTGATGGTTTGCAGTGCCATGTCATCTGCTGGTGTTGGTCCACTGTGTTTTCTGAGGTCCACAGTCAATATGCCTGTGCAAATTCTCAGTAATCCGGGTCATCGCAACAGCAAACAGGCTTAAATCAGAGGTAACCGGACTTTCGCTCAGTTCTTTCAGAAAATGTTTTAACACCTATCCAGGAGTCTTTGTCAACACTGGTAGTTAATTGGTCTAATGTGACATCCTAATTTGCTGAGACACTACATTTTGGGTTTTCTTTTCCTGTAAACCATAATCATCAAAATTACAAGAAATAAAAGCTTGCAACGATTTTACTGTGTGTAATGAATCTCCATGCAATAACGTTTCACTTTCTGAAATGACTGGGTGTTTACTTTTTATAAAGACCCAGCTGCATGTGTACAAGGCCTACGTGTAGCATGCTTTTTTACTCACCCTCTTCATTTAAAACTTTGTACAACAACCTTTAACTTTAACTACAACTGCAAGTCTTTTGAGGCATACCTTTACCAGCTTCCCACACCTAAATCCTTAACGTTAACCCAATATTAGTTTAAAAAAAACAGCTTAGGGCACAGTCAGAGTAGACCAATGAATGTGTTTTTTTTTTTTTTATCTAAACCATTTTATTGTCACCCTGGCCTGTATTTTTAGGGTCATTGTCCTGGAGGTAGGAGAAGTTCCTCTCTCAGCTTTTTTTCAGGCAACAATTAATCGATCTTGTCACTCTTCCATACATCAGACTGAGGTTAGCTCAACTAATAATCCTGTCCCATCAGTAAATTTGCCAACCTGTGCTGTGGATCTTTTCAACCCCTGAAGAGTTACCATACTCTTAGCAGATTTATTTCGTCTTGTTACAGTTGTGCCATATACTTTCCGCTTTCAGATGCTCCATATACTTGGGATGTGTCAAGAGTTTTGTTTTGAGAAACACAGACCAGCAAGAAGGCAAGTAGGTGAAAACAGTCAATAGTAGATAATAAAAACTAGAATGAACCAGCAGTGGCTGATAGAACCAAATGAATATATACCGTTGAGAGGTAATTAGGCGAACAAGAGACAGGTGGAGCCTAACCAGCCTGAGAACAGCTGAGTGAGAAGAACAGAGAATGGAAAAAGAGAGAATCAAATTGAATAAATTGCAGGACTAAACATGGAGGACCAGAAACCAGAGAACAGCATACAACCAGAAGACAGTGAGATAAAGAACAGGAGATAAATCAAGCTGGAAATATAGAGAACACATAAAAGAAATGACCAGTCAAACCAAAATAAAACAGATCTCCACAAATGAAACACTCAGAAACTAAGACTACAACTTGAAAGCCATGATGTTCAACTACATAACAGAATAAACAGACCTGTCAACACTTTGTCCTGTAACCTAATCCTGCTTTTGACGTCTCCACATCTGTATCACTGATGTGTGTCTTCATGATGCTCTCGCAGTTCTTGGGAGACTTTTCTATATGCTATGTATCATTTTTATTACACTTCACAATTACACACTAACTAATGTTGGGCTATTACATTGACATTTTTGGTTGATACGTTACAAAAGGGGAAACATTTAAAGGGGTACCTTTGGCAGGAATTATATTCTAAACATTGGGTCTAATGTCTAATTTATATTTGTATTTATTTATTGATTTTACTTTTGTTTTCAAAACAGATGTTACCAATCTATAATCTGTTATAAGCATAGCCTTGACAATGTTGAATAAGAAGGGTTAAGAAAAAAAATCAAACTTCATAATGGCAGTTTTATCCATTATATCTTTACGCTTCTTCTCCTCCCCTTAATATGTTTGCTTATAAAGCAGAAACACAGTGTGTTATCAAATACCTACTGTTCCTGTTTTTTTTTTAGGTTTCTCTTTAAAAGCATAGCGCTACACACATCAACCCCTTTTGTAATATCAGGATAAAGAAAATCACCAGCAGCCCAGTCTGCCCACGTGTATTGAACGCATTATGAGCTGCGCGGTTCTGTGTTTTGCAGCGAGCAGAACAGCTATGACTAACAAGGGGAGTGATCCAAAAATTTCAAAGCAGAAAATCTCTGGGGTAGGCAAACTGCTGGCAGCTAGTCTCTGTTAGTCAGCCCCAATGTTTACAATGAACAAAGAGCTTCGGACAGTGTCCAGGAAAAAAAATGGAAATTTTAATCTTTTTGCTGTATGGTCACTCAGCCTGAATAAACACATGCGCAACTCTCTAAAGTTCAGCTGCTCTGTGGCCACATAAAATCTGAGTGCAGTCTGAAACAAAACCCTGTTATACTAAACTCTGAGGAACAAAGACAGGAAAATTACTGTGCTTTATTTCATAGCCATTGTTCTAGTACATGTGACAACTGATTGATTCAGCTGGAGCGTTATTTGTTACAGATTGGCTGTTTATCCTGGCTGTGAACTGTAGAACTCAGGAGAACACATTCCTGGTGTCTATAATGGATAGTCGTTACACATGTGTGTAACCTACTATAGAATTAAAAAAAATGTCTGGTAGATGAAGGAAGTTTTTGTAATTACTTCCTTTATAATTTACTTATAATAACCTGAGGTTATCAGCTATGAACACTACTTGGTCAAAACTCTGAAACATTTGGTTCTTTCTCAAACTAGAGGTTCAGGAGTTTGCAAAAGTATTAATAACACCATGAACATGTGTGCTGGAACTGGAAGCCCACCACATGACCATGAACACAACATCCCACCATGGATGGTAGTTCCGTGCTGCGCAGATGCTTGTCTTCTGCAGGCACAGGAAAGCTGGTTAGGGTTTATGAGAATATGAATAGCGATAAATACACAACATTTCTTAGGGGCAGCAAGTTCAGACCAGCAACCAATTGAAAGTGTATTGCAAAGGTTTGGAAACATGCTAATCTTTAGGTTTATTTGGTGCTGTGAGCTGTTACATTTTCAAAAGGACCTTGATGCGGCGCTATTCCTGTCAAGACAAAAGACAATATCCTAAGGCAATATTTGTTCATTGTGTAGTTACGTTTGTTTTGTTTTTTTTAAAACTGATCTTCTAATAATAAAAAGCTGTTGATGAACATAGAGACTTTTCTGCAAAAAGGATTAAAATATATAAACCTGACCCTCAGTAGGTAAGGAATAAATTATAAAAGTATTAAAGCATTTAGATTGAAATATGACTCAAATAAATAAAGGACAAGTAATCAGATAAGTGAATATAAAAAAAGATAAATGTTAAATTTCAGCAATTTGCATTCAGCATTTTCAAATGTGATGAGTGATCCAACAAGCTCAGGTTGAATAAAAGCTGATTATTCAGCAATGAGATATTACTATTAACTTAAGTCAAACTTTATTTTTCTTCATTTGCTCACTCAAGTAAATACCCTATGGAAGTCATAAGTAGCTTAAAAGAATCCAAAACCACAGACTAAAAAAATGAAACATTAACATTACATACATCACAATTCTCTCGTAGCATCCAATAAGTTCAAGCTCATCTGGGTTCAATATGCATCAACCCTCTCCGGTTCCTGTCCTATATCAATCAGAGGTGTAGGAAGAGCATAGATGGCTGGTATTGATTCCTACAACAAATAGTTTCCTGCTGCCCTGTAAGCAACAAGAGTTGTAAGTAATACTGGCAGCTCCATCTTTGGGCTTACAAAGGCACGACAGGATGAGAAATGACCAGGGTCAAAATAGAAGTGCATCGTTAAAGTCTGGAACCATTATGGCATCTAAGAGATTGTTTTTCTCCTTCCTGGAACCAGAGTCGCAACTCCGTATAGAGGACACAGCCAGCACCTCTGAAGCCTGAGAGCAGTCTTCTCTGATGGCACCGAGAAGTCACTCCTCACATCTTCCTCATCTCCCTAAACAGCATTACATCTTACTTTGTCTTTCCTCTCTCTGAGCAGCAAACCCTTCTCCTGTCACCACATCCTAACCATATTTTAACTCTTCTAGTATTACTTCCATGTTTTTTAGGATCCCAGTGTGAGATGTTGTACTGCTTCAAATATTGGAAAGGTAGCCCAATAATTTACTCGTGTAAGTGCAGAAACATTATAAAAAAGTATAGGGACAGTATGTATTACATTTATATTTAGATGCAGGGATATGTATAAAACCTGTGAAGCCTTTTTGTCTGCATTATGACCAAAGATTAAGAAAGATGCTGACCAATTTTACAGTTTTTTAAAGGTACTCTTTTAGCATACCAAGTCCTCAAAATGTCAATCCATCATGATGGATTAGCCTTATGTATACAGAACATTTCGGTACCCCAGATCTGAAGAAATTTAATGCTAAGTAAAGACCATTCTTGGACATTTTTTCACCCGTCTGTCGGGGCCCATTACCCTGCTGGAAATGTTCACTACCATTAGAGAAGCCTCTATCAAAAAAAGCCGAATTGGTCAGCATCCATTGTGTCTGTAGCCGGTATGTGCCAAAGTAACATAAGTGCAGAACCCATTTAGTCTGAGTTGCTTTAATAACCTCAATGAAGAGAAGCGACTGAAACAGCGTGCATGTTTTCAGTCAACACTATTATCAGTGTAATAAATGGTGTGGGTGAGCATGTGGCTGGTAAGTGGATCGCTGCTTTTTTTTCTTCCATCCACTCTAATACGTACAGATTTCCTGTCGATTATCTGTTATTTTCTCATTTTGTCTTAATGTGTTCATCAAAAGAGAAGCGGAACATGACATTAGTAAAAGAAAACCTAACAGATCCGCCTGAAAGGGCTCGAGGAGCAGAGAGGTCCGTAATGATGTTTGATGTTCAAGTTTAAAAGCAAATGAGAATCCCACTTTTTGCTGTTAACTGGCCTTCATAAAATCCAAACCCTCTTCACCTCCTCCATGACTTACGAGAGTTCACTTAGACCACTGCAGAAAACGCTACAACCTCTTAAATCTCTATCTTATCTGTCTTTGCTTCACCCAAAGAAACATGTTTTAAAGACATAGATCTTCTTTGCTTTTTGTCTGAAGCTTTAAGTCAGTACAAGCAGTTTTCAAATCCAGTTATTTACCTTACTATAAGAAATCAATACCTTTTTTGATTTCATATTAAGGTACTTTTGACAAAGCATCTTGATATGGAAAATAATGATTGTGAAAGAATACGAAAACTACATAAAACCCCACTTCGGCCGATTCTTCTCAAACACGTCTCTGCAGCAAGGTTGTACAAGTTTCAAATTGCCAACTTTTGGTTTGGAGGACAGGTAATATATCCACTGAGCCATGTTTTGAATGACACTCAGGGTGACAGAAAATAAATTATTTTGGACATCAGGAAATAAACGACACCCTTTTTGACAGGGAATAAACGTCTCCTGACAACTACAACGGAGCTCAGGATAGAAGCTGAGGATGGAAGCTGTGTAACAGATCATTTAACTGCAGCTGAATAACTGTGACTGAGCCTGACAGCTCAAGAGACTGTATTCTATCTCTCTATGGCTGTACCGACCCAATAACAGTGATATGTCACCATTCAGAAGTCTCTGTTGATTCTTTCTGAGCCAGCAGGTATTTAGCAAAGCCACGTGATAAGCAACTGCCACGCAGAAAGAAAGGAAAGTGGATCATTAACTCACCAACGTATGGTGCTTTGTTGGCCCGCTGTGACAACCTCGTCTCACTGAAAAATGTGTAATATCCATGTTGGTCCACAGTGGGAAACATAGTATTGTCATAATTTAGCTCCTCAACATGTTTTAGTCCTATGTTTTATTTGGCCTATTCATTTACATTGGCTTGTGAAATGGTCACATGACTATCAAGTTTCTCCCAGCGTAAAAAGAACATAGTTGCTGTTGACTGCAGTTACTCTGATGCTTCAAGTTAATTGCATATGATGCTGCCCCAACAGGTGAAGGCAGAAGGGATAACACAACAGAAAAGACCTACAGGCTCTTGCTATGATCACTGAAGAACCTTAACATTTTGAAGCTTCTTCAAGATGTTAAGTCTGCTCTGTCCCTTCTTGTAGAAACTATCCTCAAATGACCTTTAGACTGCCTTATGTCAGGGAAAGTGTAATGGTAACATTGTCCCATCAACGACAGCATGAGCAATATATCTATCTATCTATCTATCTATCTATCTATCTATCTATCTATCTATCTATCTATCTATCTATCTATCTATCTATCTATCTATCTATCTATCTATTTATCTATCTATCTATCTATCTATCTATCTACAGTGGGGAGAACAAGTATTTGATACACTGTTTATTTTCCAGGTTTTCCCACTTGCAAAGCTTGAAGAAGGCTGTAATTTTTATCATAGGTACTCTTCAACTGTGAGTGATGAAATCTAAAACAAAAATCCAGAAAAATACAATGTATGATTTTTAAATAATTAATTTCCATTTTATTGTGTGAAATAAGTATTTGATACACCAGAAAAATGAAACTTAATATTTGGTACAGAAACCTTTGTTTGCAATTACAGAGATCAGACGTTTCCTGTAGTTCTTGACCAGGTTTGCACACACTGCAGCAGGGATTTTGGCCCACTCCTCCATACAGATCTCCTCCAGAGCCTTCAGGTTTCGGGGCTGTCGCTGGGCCACACGGACTTTAAGCTCCCTCCAAAGATTTTCTATTGGATTCAGGTCTGGAGACTGGCTAGGCCACTCCAGGACCTTAAGATGTTTCCTGCGGAGCCACTCTTTAGTTGTCCTGACTGTGTGTTTTGGGTCGTTATCATGCTGGAAGACCCAGCCACGACCCATCTTCAGTGCTCTTACTGAGGGAAGGAGGTTGTTGGCCAAAATTTCACAATACATAGCCCCATCCATCCTTCCCACAATATGGTGCAGTCGTCCTGTCCCCTTTGCAGAAAAGCATCCTCAAAGAATGATGTTTCCACCGCCATGCTTCACGGTTGGGATGGTGTTCTTGGGGTTGTACTCATCATTCTTCTTCCTCCAAACATTAAACCTGTCTGTGAGAGCCAAAATTCTTACTGGTTGATAGATGATCAAATACTTATTTCACACAATAAAATGGAAATTAATTATTTTAAAAATCATACATTGTATTTTTCTGGATTTTTGTTTTAGATTCCATCACTCACAGTTGAAGAGTACCTATGATCAAAATTACAGTCTTCTTCAAGCTTTGCAAGTGGGAAAACCTGGAAAATCAACAGTGTGTCAAATACTTGTTCTCCCCACTGTATCTATCTATCTATCTATCTATCTATCTATCTATCTATCTATCTATCTATCTATCTATCTATCTATCTATCTATCTATCTATCTATCTATCTATCTATCTATCTATCTATCTATCTATCTATCTATCTATCTATCTGTCTGTCTGTCTGTCTGTCTGTCTGTCTGTCTGTCTGTCTGTCTGTCTATCTATCTATCTATCTATCTATCGATCGATAGATAGATAGACGTGTGCGTGTGTCATTTGCATGACCAATGTTGTGTTTAGCTGTGCTGTCTTTCCAGTCCACATTTCCTCTTCACCTGTCCATTTCTCATATTATCCCACTGACCTGATATATTAATCTTTAATCTTCCTGGTCTTTTTTCCTGCTCATAAAAAAGGTGTTCAACAACAAAGCATGTCAAGTTGTTTTCTCATCCGGATGAGGAAGCTGTATAACTCAACTATTTATTTATTTTTTGCTTTTTTTAAAACCGTTATTTTTCCTGTGCAGCACAACAGAAACACAAAACCTTTTCTAAAGTTTTTAACCCAATGATTATAGCCTAATTCTTTTTGAGATTCATCACAGTTTTACATTCATATATTAAATCTTTTTCTTCTCAAACCACACATGCCTAGAATATGTAAGAGTGCTTTGTACTCTGTTTGTTCAGTTTCTCCATTTTGTCCAGCTTGTTTGAACAGGGTACGAGATTAATGGCCCTGCTGATGTGCGACACACTGAACTTGAACTTTACCAATCTTAAAAGGTAGGCCATGTTCTCATACAGGGTACATCATCCTCTCTAGAATACAGGAATCCCTCTTTTGTCCTTTGCTCAGTACGTGTGTCTTTTCCTGTAGAGTACCAGTGTATAGGAGCATCACAGGAAAGTGATATTCAGCACATCTGTCTGAGAGGAGGTGAATACAAAACAGTTAAGACAGCTTTTATGTGTGAAACAAAGCGTCTAGCAAAGCTTTGATATTTTATTTGGTCCTTTTCTTCTTTTCTCTGCCTCTCTGTTCTTTGTTGTTGTTGTTTTACCTTTCATCTGTACAGGCAAGGTAAAGCTCTACATAACACAGTCAACAACAGCAAGAGTCAAACCCACAAGAATTTAAAGCAATTTGAAAAAATAAATGCAGTTTTAGGTTAAGGTTTTCCACAAACAAAATATTGGGATGTCCCTGTGAATTAAGTGTGCTTAGGCGCATAATGCATTTAAGTGTACAATCATGCCAGCCTTTTTGGATCAAGCAACAGTTTATTTACTTGGAAACTCCAGTTTTTTTGAGGAGGTGTGATTGTGCAGATCAACAAAGCAAACCCTAGTCAGCCTAAAAACACAGATTTCAGTCTGCTAAAAATGAGCAAATGGCAGGAACTGGACTACAATGCAGGGCATTGTGGGTAAACCAGTGAAGCAAATCACAGCAATATCAGAAATAAAACATATTTTTGGCCCCCTACATACTCTAGAGCAGGGGTCACCAACATGGTGCCCACTGGCACCAAGTAGCCCTTGAAGACCACAAGTGCCGCCCATGAGCCTGTCCAAAAAAAAGCACAATCCACCAGTGACTTGCATCTAAAATTTAATTTTATTCCTTTACTCTTATTTATTCACGCTTCATTTATATACATTTAAAAATGACAACATCTATAACAAAGCATGAAAAATGTATTTATTTTACATAAAGTTAACGGGAACTCTGATTCTTCTTGTTCAAAGGTCAATACTGGTAACCCTTCGTATGACACAATGTCAATAAAGTAGTTCTCAGTCTCAAAAAGCTTGGTGACCCCTGAACTAGACAAATTCAAAGCACATACTATAACATTTTCTCAAATAGGAAAACTCTAGTTGTTACATGCAAGATGGACCAAATGAAATAAATTGCTGAAATGTTGTAAATTATTGTCCAATGTGTCATCTAAAAACAGTTGCTAAAATAATGTATACCATAGCAGTGGCACACAGTATGTTTACATTAAGTGATGGGTGGGTAAAACCGCCCACCTCTACAGTGATATAGCAAAAAATTACCGTTGCTCTATAGAGTTGTGGGTCCTGTAACAGTAATATTTTAAAAACACACACTCTTAAAAAACACATTTAACAGCTGGCTACATTTAAGTACAGTAATAATTGAATTTTAGAAACAATTGCTAAAGGCAAGTTCTCCCGTCTTTTAGTTTCAGTGCACCACAACCTGCTTTCAAAAAAGAAAATTGACTCTTCAGGCAAAAGGTATTCAGTCATAAAAGGAAAATGTGTCAGAATTGATTCCAAATGTTTTAACTATACTACATCGCTCTAACTGACCAGAAACCAGTTAGAACATGCAAAAACCTTTGGATATCATGCAGTTGAGCTGCACAGTGTGAAAACAGGTTTTCACAGTCACAGTTAAAATGGAAATTTATATCAACCTCTGACATTTAAGAAGTCAATAAAATGCTCCTACAAATTCTCTCTCCCATTATTCTGGCATCTATGAAATACATAAAAGTGATTAAAAACTGAACATTAACTGACTGAAATCGTTTAGTCTCATTTATTAACAGACTGTTTATACAGTGCATGTGCTTTTCTGGTTTCAACTGTATACAGTAAATGTGTGAAATGACTACAGAATATGTTCAATAATAGTCCAGAATGTGTGTTCAAAATTGTTCAAAAAGTCAGGTATAACAGACTTTTTGTCTGTTATACCTGACTTTTTGTTAGGTATAACAGACAAAAAGTCAGGTATAACAGACTTTTTGTCTGTTATACCTAACAAAACGTCAGGTATAACAAACTTTCTTAAGAAAGAACACAAGAGGACGCAGCACCACTGAAAACGCTGTAGTAGGTATCATGTAAAAACACCGGGCAGACAACTAATGTGAAATTAACTCAGTAACATGACAGGCAATCAGACACAAACATTTACAGTAGTTCAAGGTGATCTATATGTAGGCTGACAGGAGACACTCCACATACAGCGGGTTCCTCAGGAAGGAAGAGTCCTAGGACACCACTAACAGCCACAATAAAGCCAATATTGCCTTAGCATGCACACAACACCGGACAGTGCCATCTTTGCTATTTGTGAGAATGAGGTGCATGCAGATTAAAGAGCGAGGTGAGGCTACAACGTCATCATTTCAGAGAAGATGTGGCTCCCATGTGCACATGGAAATACGAAACTGCCATTATCAAATGTATCTACTCTACTACCCATTTTAAAAAATATATATAATTTTTTAATGCCGGATTCATGTGGACACAAATACCTTTGTGAATAACACCTAATGTAATTTCTCTGAGGATGGGACCTGAGTCAGCACCATGGACAGAGACAGCATACTCCCAGAACTCCATCCATCCATTATCTGTACCCGCCTATCCATGCAAGGTCGCATGGAGGGGCAGGGGTGGCTGGCTGGTGCCCATCATCAGCGGTCATTGGCCGACAAGTGGCTTCCAACTACTCACTGACACAGAAGCATCCAGTTCCAGAATGACACTCTTGCCAAAATGAAATCAATGAAGTTTGGATTTATGGCTGGTGTCTTTCTAAAGAGTGCCTCACATTCAAACATACTAAATCACGTGTTAGGGGAGGCAAAGAACTTAGCTTTTAGTCTACGTGAAAGTTTAAAGTTTAAAACCTTTACCTATAGATATCCTGATAGCATTACATTAAGGAAAACAATGATTTTTGGATATACCTGGATGTTTTCATTGCAGAAATCTGATGGAATCTGCATCTTATTTAGCTTCATTTTAAAATAAATATTTTGGGCATATGTGATTGATTGTTTTTCACTTTGTCTGAGATGAAGAATATACAAGTATCACTGTGTGATAATCTGTAATACTGCAAAGTACAATAAGAGAACTTCTCTCTTTGTCATCTGAAGCTCAACAAATATCCCAGAAGGCCATGTTTGATTTATCAGGGGTTGATGATGGTCTGTTTTCTAAGGGGACTAATTGTTTAACCCACTACCAACATGTCTGCACTCTTGAGCTTCATACACATACCTGCAAACACTTTAATCACTGAGTTAGATCACTGGAGAGACAGAAACAATTCTTTACTGTTACTTGAAAGTTTAGTAAAGTACATTGTGTCTGACAATTTTTTAAAATATTTTCTTATGATAAAAGAGTCTTAGTCATAGTACTTTGAAAATAATTGCACACATATTAACACCTAATACAATATGTGATAGAACCAGATATAATTGAACATTTCAGAGGAACTCTACTGTTCCTCTGAAAAAAAAAAAAATTATTCCTTACATTTCTTGATTGGTGCTGCAGGTTTGTAGGTGCAAATGAATAATAAAAAACAGACAACAGAAAAAAAAGTGTTTTCCTGCTTTTGTGAATATCAATAATAAATTATGCTGTTCTACACAACAAGCCTGGGGAATTCAGTTAAACATGTTTGTTTATTTTCCCTTGTCAGTTAGTGTTGGATGTGCAAAGAAAAGTAGTGAAATGAAAACCTGTCTCTAATTAACAACAATGAACCTCAGTAGAGATAAAGGACTTTGTGTCTGTAATAAAGCTGAATTATCAATTTCTAGTTAAAAAAGACAGCACTGAGTCCATCTGCAGAACTCTGTGGGTAGGAAATATAAGGAAAATCTGATTTATTCTATTAACAGACTGGCAACATGTTCATGGCAGACACTGCATCTTGCCCAGTGACTGCTGGAGATAGGCACAAGCCTCCCTGAGACCTTGCAAGGAAAAGTGGGTGTAGACAGAAGCAGAGCTTTACCAGCCAATTACCTGCTCTAAACACTAATCAAAATATAGTGAAAACAAAAGACATATGATAGAAAACCAGCTAACCTTACCAGCAGGAGACAGCTGTTCTGAAAGTGATTAGAAATTAGCTTTCCTAGTTGATTTCCCAAGGAAGATTATTAACTCTTGACTTATTTTTCACAACACCACTAAAGCTAGCTGTGGGGCCAAAGGATGAAGGCCCCACAGAAGGCCTTTAAAATATTAGATTTTCACAAGAAGGATACTGTTATATTTCTTCAATCCATGTGAGTAACCCAGAAATGGATATATCCTGATTCTAATAAAGGTCAAAGGGGTAAAAATGAAAAAAAAAAAACTATAACAATGATTATTTTGAAGTATATTTGTTTGCAAAAAAAAAAAACAGTAAGAGGAACTGAAGTTGAAAAACTCAGAAAACACTGTAAAACAAAAACAGATTTTTTTTAAATAAAAACTTAAGTTAATTTCCTGTTTTATTATTTATTCATGCTATGAGCTGTGTGGTGGCGAAGATGTTAGCGCTGCTGCTTTGCAGTAAGAAGGTCCATCAGGTTTTTCTGCACACAGTTTGCACATTCTCCTTGTGCACGCATGGGTTTTCTGCAGGCACTCCAGCTATTTCCCACAGTCCAAAAACATGACTGTAAGGGTAATTGGGCTATTTAAACTGCACTTAAGTGTAAGTAAGATTGTGCATGGTTGCTTTTCATGTGTTGCCTTGTGACAGACTGGTGACCTATCCAGGTTGACTATCCTCAACCCCACCCCACCCTGCAACCTTTTAAGGTGTGATTGTAAACAACAAATGGATGCATTTACATTTCACCAAAGGACTAACATGAAAATGTTTTAACTTGAATCAGGCTGAAAAAAAACTGAAAGTATAAAACAATGCCTTTAGTTCTTTGCTCATTAGGTGCCCTTTAACAACCAGAAAACATGAAAAAAGAGGGGAAACAGTAAGTTGAGCCAACGAAAACATGTTTTTGAGGCGCAGAAAATCATTTGTTGACTCAGTCAGTAGCCTATCAATGTTATTTTTATTCGTCAATTTCCCTAGTCATTTTCAACCTTTCTCACAACCTGACATGATCAGTGGTGTGTTATAGAGCAGAGCAGGAAGAATCCCATCTACCACTAAGGAATATTCTCTTCTGAAAATAAATGATTTCCTTCATGAAATTAGAACAATGCATGATCTGTTTTGTGTTCTTCTCACAGGGAGTGTCACTTCGTGGGTTGCTCTGATTTTCTGATTTCTTTTTAAAGCAACACCACTTTATGAATCATGTATGATAGCCGATATGTTATCAATATTTATTATGGCACTTATGTAGTAAGTTTCATTCTCAAAAGTATAAGCTATAAAATTCTGAACAGTTACATTAAGAAACAGTGAAAAGTGCCTATAATTGCAGCACAGAATCCGTGACAACAAAATACATTTTTTAAACAGCAGAAAATTGATGATGGAGACCAAAGTAAACACAACTATAAATAGGCCTTTGTTTATTTGGGTCATCAGCAGCAGGTTTATTTGTTAATAATATGGTACATGAAATGGAGAAAAAAAAAAAAACACATCTCGAAAGTGCTGTGCTGAATTGAAATCTGGTGAGTGTGGAGGCCACTGAAGTGCTGTGAACTCATTGTCAGGTTCAAGATTACAGTTTAAGATTAGAATCAGAATTAGCTTTATTGGCCAAGAGTGTGAGCACAAAAAAGAAATCTATATTAGGTTTCACATGCTCAAAAGCACAAACATAGTATAAACTTTAAAGGAATTAAACAAAGAATAACAGAAACAGTGTGCGCATGCACAGAGAAACAAATTCCTTTATTTGGGCTTGACAGACAGAATTACACACAATTTCTAGTTCTAAAAAAATAAACAAGCTAATCTAATCTAAAGTTAGTTGATGACCTTTATCAGAAACAGCAAAAATAAAAAGGTAAAAATTAATACCAGAATAAATTGTTGGTTGTGGTAGTGCAATGTACTTATTTTGTTTCAGAGCAGAATAGCTGACTACCTGGGCTGTAAAATGGTCACTGTGCTCATCAGCCTGGGGGTTAAGTTTCAGGTGGTTCTGACCACACCAGTGGACCAGCTGATCCATGTCATGTCTGTATGCAGACTCATCACTGTCTTGGATTCTGGGATAAGATCAATGACATGGTATCATCAACAAATTTCAGCAGTTTCAAAGATGGGTCCGCTGAGGTACAGTCATTTGTGTACAGCAAAAATAGGAATGGGGAGAGAACACACCCCTGGGGAACGCCACCGTTGATGGTTCTTCAGTGGGAGTAGTTGCTCCACAGCCTTACCCGCTGCTGGTCAGTCAGTAAGCTGCTGACTCACTGACAGGTAGAGGCCAGCTCTCTCAGCTGGTTTGAGGAGGTCAGGGTCGATGGTGTTGAAAACAGAGCTGAAGTCCACAAACAGGATCCTGGCGTACATCCCTGGGTGATCGAGGTGGTGCAGGATGACATGTAGTTGCAAGCTAACTGCATCATCTGCCAACCGGTTTGCCCAGTTAGCTAATTGCAGGGGGCCTTCAGATGGTTTAACACAAAAGGATTTGATGATCACAGACATCAGAGTGACAGGCAGAGAGCGCTAGGGTGCCGCCCTTCCTTATGTACAGGGGAGAAAACATTATCAAAATATATTTTAAAACATTTGTATCAATGTCAATCTTAATAGTGTTTGTCTACATGCATTCTGAATTGTTTAAACAATATTTCCATCAACCTACTCTCATGTAACAGTGAAGTTCCACCAACATATTGCATTATTTCTACTCTAAGGCCACAAATTATGTAAGGTAAAATTGCTGAAGTATCCTTTCATGACAAGAACGATGGCAGAAAAAATCTGAGTCAGAGAGTAGGGACCCCACAAGCCATAAATAACCATCAGCCACCAAACCAACGAGAAAGATAAAATATACAACAGGATTTTTGGCAGGAGTTGATTTAATGTAAGTCTTGGCTGACAGAATCTGGAGTGGCAGGTGTGATCTGACATGGACAGTCTGGACAGACTGACTTGAAACACCTTTCCGAACGCATCAAGCAAGATGGGAGATCAGTTCTCATTAAAAAACTGCCTTCATGAACCGCATCCAGGCTAATCAGGTAGGCTAAATGCATTAACATATAGCCTGAACTAAATTTTATTATGTCTGCATAGATTATGTGTAACCTGACTTGTTTGACATCTAATTAAAGCAATGCATTTATCTGAAGTTTAGACATATATTTGCCAGTAATTTTAACACTGTATTAGGTTTGGTTAATATATCCCCAGACAGTTTTCAGTAATTAATCACAAATCTTGTGTACTGGATTAGTGAGGCTGTTCCTAATCTGGTTGGGGATGAGGATTACTGGGGGCCTGGTCAGGACCACACCACAAGGAAAAGAAAACACTGAGTGAAAGTACACAGAAGTATCTGGCACAGGAGCTAAGCACTTGCTGCTTGGTCTGATTTAAATCAGACTGTTGAATAATATCCATTTAAAATGATGAGCATTTTATATAATGGTCCTGTCGAAAATGTATTTTGTCATATTATAATTATCAGTTAAAGTTTAGCAATTGAATATGTTACATAAAGCTGCTAGTACTGTTTTTATTTGATTGATTACATTTATAAAAATTAACAGAACTGGGGCAGCTCCTTCAGCGTGAGACGGTTGAATCCTAGATGCATAAAGGAGCGTTATCACGGTTCCTTCTTCCCTGCTCCCACTAAGCCAGGCATACAATATACCATGTTTTCAATCATTGTACTCAGGTACAGCTTAAACTGTACGACAAAACCGGTCGGGAGAAGGGCGAAAACATTGTTTCCACTAACAAACGCCTTCAAAGCCGTTCTCTGGCATTCTTTTAAAGAGTTAATATTTGGTAAATTGGTCAACACTGATGTCAGAGTTGCCAGTCTCGAGAAGGAGCAGCTCATCTGTTTTGTTTAACAAGCAGCTGAAATTCACCAGGTGAAAAGACGGCAGTGGAGCGCACAGCTGTTATGTATGTATATCACTATCTCCTGTTGATTCACATGTATCAAGGATCCTCTTCAAAGCATTTAGAACCATTTAGTTGTCAGGGTTAAACTAAATACAAAAATTTCTATATATTGTTTTGGCTATATTTATATGAAAAATCTCTAATAAATTTGGATTTGTTTTTTTTACACAGAAAAATAAATTGTAAAAGTAAATAAAATCAGGGAGTCACTGGTTAAGATATCATACAGCACAGTGCAGCTACCCAATTCACCTTTAAACCAATAGCAAAGTGAAGCCAGTTAAGTTAATTGTCAGTTGCTTAGGGCTGTAAGCTGACGATTCAACCGGAAAATGCTCTAAAACTAATGAGATAAAAATAAAAGGGTCCAAAGCACACCTAAACACGGTAGACTTTAACATTCACAGGTCAATAAATAGATTTTATGCTTGGTTTTATGTTCTGATGGTTATCTCAAGTATACAGAGTGGATCATTTACCTGAAGATGCTACACAGAAAGCAAAAGTTTAGAGTCAAAGGAACCTAACTTCGATCCACACTAATTATGACTCTGCCCTTTACATTGTGTGTTGAGGAGCAGCAACAATTCTAATAGACCTTTACTGATTCTGATGTGCTGCACAACAAACAAAAACAGAGAAGAGATGTAATCATGGAAATTAGATGTTTGTTTCATGCTTTTAGTAAATGAGAGACACCAGAAAGCTGCAATCTGCTGGCATCTCAGCGCTTGTATTTATGATGGAATGGATAAAAACTGCAGAACATCTCCTGTAGCTATCTGCTTAGTGTGTTTCACATTTATGAACTTATAAAACCAGTTAATGATATTAAATGGTCGTTAAGCTTCAAGCAACCCAGGATGTTGAGCAGACACAAAACTGTGTCTGCAAACTCTAATTGTCTGGGCTCTATGGCCTTATTCATACCTCTTAGTCCACTACTGAACCCTTGACACGAAGGCTGTCTGATGCAAATTCTGCCATTTGACCCTCTGCAAAAGACTGCGTGCAGCTCAGATTGTTTTATCGCACTTATTTTGAACTTGACAGTCACAGTAACCCCCAATAAAAGGGTGATGCTAAACAATGGTTGAAATAAAAATTAGACGAAAAACAAATTCAAAGGAGCACAAGAGGACAACATTGCATTGGTTATCTGGTAATAAATCACGTTTGTGCTCTTTTTCTTGTGACTGAGTATTGAAAAAACCTTTGCAATGTTGCCCCATTTGTGGCTGTAGTGGAAACTGTATATCTGAGACTGGAATGCTGTCAGACATTGGGTAGTAACTCAGTTACATTTACTTGAGTAACCTTTTGAACAAAATGTACTTCTAGGAGTACTTTTACCACACTGCACTTGTTACATTTACTTGAGTGATGTTATTGTAAACTATTGCTACGCTTACTAGAATAAAACGTTGTTGTTTTAATTTTATTTTATATCTGCTGAGCTCATTGAGCCATCTGCAGGTCAAATGAGCATAGAGGTAAAAGTAGATATAGCCACTGGGAATACCGCACTGTCCTAAAATGATGTATATGTGCAAAAGTATTGGGGCACACCAGGAGATGAATGGATTCAGGTTGTCCAATCACTTCCATGGCTGCAGGTGTATAAAGTTTGGTGTAGAGAAATTTGACCACTCTGCACAAAGTCCTGACCTCAACCTTATAGCAGACGTTTGGGAGGAACTAGAACAGAGGATGAAATTCAGGGTTCAATATCTAGATATGAACCCCCTCCCTCCCAAACCTTGAGGAAGATGTTTACAAAATCATGTTAGTCTGTACACGTTACAATATCCCTACTGCGAATGCATAGCTTTTGCTAACTCTTAACCATCAGAAATGGTTCATTGCATAGTTTCATGCAAATATCTGTATATTAAGGTTTAAGACTATTGCAGTTTCATATTTAAATAGAACTGACTTTTGGAACTCTATGTGAGTCCTAGCAGACCCCAAAGACTGTTCTGTTCTGCATGCTTTAATCTCTATGGTAAAACAAAACCTGTACACATTGTTTTCTGTTATTACCTGGACCCATTATTTATTGCTTCTTTGCCGGTAACACACGGTGACAATAAAAGACTACGTTCTTGAATAGAGTTGCTATTGCTGGGAGCATGGGCCCTTAAATGAATTTGACCCTATAGAATAAAAATAGGATGTCATCAATAATAATACATGTAAAATATGTAAGAATTCTTTTTATACAGGATAGAAAATATTTAGAGAAGTGTTTCTTCTGTCTATATTTGTTATTTTCTTTTCTTTTTTATTTAGCCTTGAAAATACATGAATGTCTACATAAATTTTGATTTTTGTCTAGCAGGTTAAATAATAATAATAATGTTAAATCAGTTGTTATAAATTTTTACTCTGTATCTGTGTACCTAACCAAATACTTTTTTTCTTTACTTGAATAATTTCTTGGTGGGCTACTTTTTATTTTTACTTGAGTAAAAAATGTTTAAGGAGGGCTATGCTTGAGTACAATTTTTGTCTACTCTACCCACCTCTGAAGGATGTGGTTCAACTGAGCTAAAAATGATATGAAGAGGCTGGTGTTCACAGAGAGATATGCTCTTGCCTTAAGACTCTGAGGGAAGGAACGGATGAACAGTCAAGTGAGTAGCAGATGATGATATTTGAAATCACCACTTTGTGCTCAGGCAGAAGATGTCCAGAAATACCGGATGGTGTGCCATTATGCACTGTTTTAAGTTATTTATTGTTTAATAAATAACTCTCGGTCTGTTAGGTATTGTCTGGTGAATAACACCCCAAACAGCTGATATTAGGACAATAGTTGAAAGGGTGATTCGAGAACTGTCATTGTTTTAACAGCAAACTCTGCACACATGTAAAATAAATGAGTGACAGCTTCTCTTCAAGTTCAAGAATTTATTAACAGAAATAAATGAACACCCAGAGAATAAGACTATAGAATGTTGTTTATCTGAATTAACACTATATTTCAATCAACAAATCCTCTGTATGAGGCTAGTGAAACTTACCTAATTACTAAGAAATAATAAGATAAAAAGAAGCCAAGGAACTATGTACACATAAAAGAAACAAACAGACAAATAAAATGGTCAAACACCATCACCACAATGATTCATCAAATCCTGGTTCACTGCAGATCCACGTTAGAGAACCACAGTTCATCAAAAAGAAGGTGGAATGAGATCAAATTAGATTAATTGATTTAGAACAACATTTGGTATGCGTTTCAACCCATTCACAATGCAAATCTTGAGTTAGACAAAGCATTATTTGATAAAATGATTTGCTCAATGAAAGTAACCTTTAGGACATATTTTACTAATGGAATTATTCTTTCGGGAAGCTAGGGGCGCTGTAGTGAGTAGTCGCTTGATGGGTTAATCCTAAAGTTATACAAAATACCATTAAATCGACATTAAAGTTCCCTATTAATAATGTACTAACACTCATAGCATTATCGAACAATGGCGGAGTAAAACAAAAACAAGCATTATGTTTAAAATGAACCGTAGTTACGTTGAATCGGTGGTAGCTCTATTGTTACCCGGGAAGCTAATAGCGCAATGCTAGCAGACATTCAGCGCTAATTTGAAGGTACTTATAAGCTCTATTTGGTTGTAATGAGTGGACCAGACAGCAGAGACATTAATATCCCATTGATGTATAAAGCCCTCATGGAAATAGAGATTGTTACAATCCTAAAAACACATCCAAACCACGTCAGCATAGCTTGGTTTCAAAGAATCTACCAGGAGCTATGACTTGTAGCTCCAGGTGTTTTCTAAAACACACTGAAAACACATTAAGAAAACCATTCTAAACTTCCCCTGTTTATTTCTCTGCCAAACCTCTGCCATTGTCTCTGGTTGTGGCGACGGTGCGTCTGGTTGCAATGAATTACTCCAAGGAAAAGCTGGTTATCTCAGCAACTCGAAGCTGCGCTCGAAGCGGAGCTGTGAGGAGGCGGATCCCACTCCTTCATTTGGGTCTCATGCAGTTGGAAGCTCAACGGTGCAGGGGCTGCAGCATGTAGATCTCTGCCCGGCAGAGGTGTGGCACGCTCCTCGGTCACCTTTTCTCCTGCACAGCTGAGAAAGATCATAAACAGTCTGTTTCATGGCAGTCGTCTGTTCAAATTCCGATGTTGGAAAAGGGCAGGGATGTACTCAGCTTGTCCGACCCTGCATATTTGTCTCTCCAGTGTGGGTGTCCCTCCAATGCTGCTGTTGAGGAACAGCGCGTGAAGAGGGCGATTGTCCATGGACAGGGGGATTTATACAGTGGCCCCCTGCTGTGAGAACAATCCGCTGTGGGCCTTCAAAGGTCTCACATTTTAGTAGTATTAAACTTTAGTGTGATTTTATTCCTCATGGTACATCCATTGTTGCAGAGCAATCAAACCAGTTGTATTAATACGTTTCATGCACAGGCACATTTCATGATGGTACAACAGTGAGGTAGAGAGGTCATCTAAACAGGGTCCAAAAGCTCACAGAAAAATCTTGAGGTACTTTGAAACCTGATGGTGGTGTCAACAGAAAAACCTGCTCCAGAATGGCACCAACACCAGTAAGGCTAAAGAAATTGAGAAAGGGTGGACCTGGGCATTAATTACTGGTTCCTTCGCGTGCATATGCAGGCAGGTTTTTCTAGGAACACAAACACCAGAGCACAATGAAAATGCATGGTTACTTCTTAAGGTAATAGATGAAGAACCGGTTGTTGTGTTGTACTGCTGTTGTACTGACCGTGTTAGCATACCGTCTCCCAACATAGAACACTAACAACTTTTCAGTAGGCATAATAAAGCCTCCAATGACTCACCATCTCTACACAGAACATCATTGGTTCTCCAACAGCGAAAATATGGACTATTTAACGGACCCTAACCCAATACCTCAAATAGCTTAATGACAGATCACTCCGACCCATGTGCAGTTGTAACCTATGACTACATTTCTAAAACTGTAAATTCTTTTCACACATTTGCATGTAATTTTTGATTTTTGATTTGCACTAATTTAGGCATGACTCCGTCGCAAGTCTCAATCACTTGCTTCTGTATGAATATTTCCATTGATAGAGTTGAAAGCAATTCTTCATTTACTATTTCCAGCCAGTAACTTTCAAGCTGCAATCGTTGTGTACTAAACAATGCGTTTTAAAGAAAACACTCTTGTGAGAGTCGTTCACGGAAGCACTGTGAAACTGAATACAGAATCAGGCTGTCTCTTTGTCTGAGGTAATCATTCCCAAACAGCTCACAGAGCCAGCAGCGATACGCTCACACAGCCAGTGTGACACAGACACACTCAGAGTGTCTGTGTGAGGATGAGCCGCTGCTCTGTGGAGGATCAAGGGGATTCAGAAGGAGGAAGCCCAAGTAAGTCTCAGAATCCTTGAATGACAGTCCCAAGCTGCAGATTTCATCTTCTTATCATCTGGAAGGCTTTACTACCAATGAAGTGCATGACTAGCCAGCACAGAGAGACGTCTGTGTTGCTTATACAAAACAAGGTAACAGCATATCATGGGCTATCTAAAATGCACGTATGATCTCTTTGGAATACCAGTAATAAAATGTGTCAAAAATATGTATATGCCTGTCATTCTCTGTGGATGCAATATCCAGTCCAACCCTACCTCACAGGATTAAAGTGCTATACAGAATATATTATAATAGTAAAACTACAAATGGTATCACCCTGACACAATGCAAAATATAGTAATATGACTAAGATAAAAAATAAAATAAAAATAATATTAATTATTATTATTATTAACAATTTATTATTATATTAATTTATTATTATTAATAAATAATAATAATAATAATAATAATAATAATATAACAACAACAAGTATATACAGGGGTTGGACAATTAAACTGAAACACCTCTCATTTTAGTGTGGGAGGTTTCATGGCTAAATTGGACTAGCCTCGTGGCCAATCTTCATTATTTGCACATTGAACCAATAGGAGCAGAGTGTGAAGGTCCAATTAGCAGGGTAAGAGCACAGTTTTGCTCAAATTATTGCAATGCACACAACATTATGGGTGACATACCAGACTTTAAAAGAGGACAAATTGTTGGTGCAAGTCTTGCTGGCGCATCTGTAACCAAGACAGCAAGTCTTTGTGATGCATCAAGAGCCATGGTATCCAGGGTAATGTCAGCATACCACCAAGAAGGACGAACCACATCCAACAGGATTAACTGTGGACGCAAGAGGAAGCTGTCTGAAAGGGATGTTCGGGTGCTAACCCGGATTGTATCCAAAAAACATAAAACCACGGCTCCCCAAATTATGACAGAATTAAATGTGCACCTCAACTCTCCTGTTTCCACCAAAACCTTGCCGTCGGGAGCTCCACATGGTCAATATCCACGGCCAGACTGCTGTAGCTAAACCTTTGGTCACTCATGCCAATGCCAAACGTCGGTTTCAATGGTGCAAGTAGCGCAAATCTTGGGCTGTGGACAATTTGGAACATGTATTGTTCTCTGATGAGTCCACCTTTACTGTTTTCCCCACATCCGGGAGAATTACGGTGTGGAGAAGCCCCAAAGAAGCGTACCACCCAAACTGTTGCATGCCCAGAGTGAAGCATGGGGGTGGATCAGTGATGGTTTGGGCTGCCATATCATGGCATGCCCTTGGCCCCATACTTGTGCTATATAATATTTTTAGATCTGTTTTCTTGTCATGAGAGTTGAAAACTATGTTTTTTAACATGGTTTCCACTAGGGCTGTGCATAAAAATCGATATAAAGATTAATATCGATATTTTTAAAAACGATTTAATATCGATATTCTGGCTTTCAATATCGATATACCTCCCAACCTCTAGGGGGCATTATTACAGCGCAACCATTACAGTTCACAGCGAAGGAGAGCAAGTGAGACGAATTTGTGGAACGGCCGACAGGATTTTAGAAGCTCCTTTGTCCCTAAAATCAGATGTTTGGGCACATTTTTGGTTTCTGTGACACGTTAAATGCATTGAAGCAAATGCACTTTATTTTCCTGTTAATATTTCTGTGATCAATAAATAGAACATAAACATAATATTTGGCTGATTTTGGTGATTGAATCACTGAGCATTAATTCAAAGTAATAAATATCGATATTGGAATCAAATCAAGCTGAGCTATGTATCGAGAATCGTATCGTATCGTGAGCTGTGTATCGAGAATCGTATCGAATCGGCTCATCCTAGATGATACCCAGCCCTAGTTTCCACAAATATCAACATCCCACAAAAGAAGAAAAAAATATGTTTGCTGTGACAGAAATAATTTTTGATGATTGCCAGGCTTCCTAGAATAGATAGTTATCAAACAATCTAAGTTGTGTTTTTTTCTATGTAACATTTATGGCTCTAGTTTTATTTAGCAGGACTGTTGGCTAAAATGACTCTTTGGATTGGAAAGGTTACAGATTGTCGAGCAAAACCTTAACATAAAGTTAAAAAAGGTTTTTACATGAATTAGTGTCCTACATTTAGGAACATGTTGCAGCACAGTTGGTGGATAACAGGATAGAAAAACAATCATGTGCCCTAAGAGAGATGACTTCCTCTGGAAGTCTTCAAATTAGGACCAAGGGAAGGCTTGCTAGCCTTCTGCCTCCCTCCTCACAACTGATGACATTATGCCGACAGGCCTTTTTCTAACCAAATCAACAATTAAATAACTTTGTTTGTGACAGGTTAAATTTTGTAGGCAGTATTTGTCACAGTATTTCTTCACTGTGACAAATTGTGTAACATGTCTATAAAAAAGTTTTTTAAAAATCTATTAAAAGTTGGTAAAAAAAAAAAAATCTAAAATTGCATGACAAGTAGTTTTGGGCAGACAGCAATACTGTTTACAATGGTATTACTTATAGTTTTAAGCAAAAAAGTTAACTTCCCAACCCGATGGTCAACTATGAACTGGGTATGTTGATTATTTGATGACAAATGATTGAAAAAACTGTAACCAAAATAGCAAAGAGTGTTTTCAAAGTAAAAAATTAAAAAAAGCAACAGATTGAGTTACAGTCGGCTAACTAGCACCATCTGCAATATTAAAAAACTGAAAAGCTAACCCGTCTCTCTCCCTCTCCACTGTCTGGTTCATTGTGCAATCTAGGCTGATTAGCAGCATCCCAGCAGTTTTAAAGTGAATCCATTCTGCTAGCTCAGAGCTTTATCTTTTCCAGGTACCCTGCTCCAGTGGTAGACAAAAGCAGTTTATTGATCCAGCTGTCAGCATCCTGAGAGCAGCTAAATCTGCTCTATTAGTACGATCACTGGGTGAACACAGAGGACTCTGGGGTCAGGTGGTGGTGGTGTAAACGAAGGGAGATCCAGTCTTTTCTTGCAAGACAGTCTATATTAGTTTACATACAGCCTTGCTGACTTTGAAGCTGTTCGCATGTGTAACTCTGGGCCAGGCATTTACAATGGTGCCTCATATTATAAAGTCATTTTATAGTGCATTTCTGGACTTCTCTGTACAGAAATGTGAAAAAGTCAAATCAACAACAGATTTGTTTCTTAAGCCAAGATCACAAATAAATGTCAGACAGTGACTAAAACATAAGTGAAGACCATAGAAATAAAAGTTCCCCTGTGAGACAACAGAGAAAACTTTCACAACATTGGGAAAACACAGAACAGCAGCAGGTTAGGGGTCCAAACCATAGCTTTGGTGTCTTATTATATGCCTCATTCATTCCTATCTGCTCTGTTGAAGCCCCCAAAGTGTTTATCCTTGCCAAGTTGATCACATTCAGCACAGTGCAACTCTACCTTTCAGGGAGGCCTATAAGTACCAATCCAGAAGCAAAACAAACATTAACACGCACCACAAGCTAATAATAACTGATCCAGACACAAGGACCCCCACCATATTCCCACACACTGTAGAAATTGAGAAAGCCCCTGGCATTTCTTTCCAATAGGAAATGACTGAGTTAATCATCTTGCCTTGAAATGCGAAGAGGAAAGCAGCGCAGGGGATCCAAACGCTGTGCATCCAGAAGTAATGCATGGTGTCCTCTCCTCAGCTCCAACAGCTCAGCAGTCCTCCAGAAGAAACTTGGCGTCCTGTCGAGGTTCGGCGTCCAGGGACAATATCCTGTCCTACGTGTTGAAGCTTGCACTCAGGAACCAGAGCTCAGAGATGAGCAGATCAGCAACAGCGGAAAGGGACGCAAGGAGCAAACGGTACAAGTGCTGCAGAAAAACCCTGGACAAAGTCTCTCTCCATGAAGCGGCTGCCAGGTGTGCGCTTATTTCTTGGCCTGCCCTGCCATCTAGTGGTGAGACGAGGTTTCAGCCAAACGTGATGAACCTGGCTGCGTTCATTAGCAGCCGAGCTAAAGGTGTCGCTATGGACATTATAGCAATCCGATGTGAAATTGGGGTTTTGAAGAGCGTGTCTTGAATAAATCCGTGTTAAGTGGGGTTGTCATGGAAATGCCTCTCAGGGAGCCTGCTCTGACTAATCGCATTTACCCGCTGTGTAATGTTGATACCAGGAGTTTGAGGGAGAAACTTCTAGAAACTGTTAAACAAAAGCTCAAAGATACTTTCGTGTTTATAAATAAGATATATGTAAAAATATTTTCGAAATAAAACACACCATTGATTTAAATGATCCAATTCGTACAGCTAATTACTTGTACATTATGTTTTAAGATCTGATAGATGAAAATATTTAACCCTTCTTAGGATATATATATATATATATATATATATATATATATATATATATATATATATATACCAAAATATTTAATATTTTTCAGGAAGTTACAGACATGTCCACCACATTGGACTGTATGCACTTAACACTCAATATAAGACAGTATGAACTTAATGGAAAAATAAAAGAAACTCGGTTTTATCATGAATCCAAAACCAATTATTTGATTCTATGCTTTGAAAACCACCTTCACATACTTTTACACACTTTAAAATGCTATAGCCCTATAGGCCCGATTAAGAAAATAAAAACAATGGCAGCTTTAAATCTCCCATGTAAGCAATATGAATGTATCAACACATTTCTAAAAAGAACAAACATGTTTTTCAGTCTCCATTTTTTTGTAAGAATGCAGGACTAGTAATACCATGTTATTACACTATCATTATGTTTTCAGCAACAAGACCAGACAGTCGCTGTGTCATTGAACATCGGCCACTCCAAAAATCCCTACCTATCTGAACATTTATTTTCCAGTCGAACCAATCCTATTTAACATGAAAAGTTGGTAAAGCAACGTGGACACAGTGCCACTGTGGACAGCATGCATTTGGTCTTCCATGTACATGCAGTATCATGGAATCTGTTCTGACTTGAGTGAGCTTGAGCTAGTCAGTTCCTGTGCAAATCTGACCTCACTGGGTACTTTGGTCACTCTTCTGCACTTTGGTAGAGATGCGGTCCCACTGGGTCTTCTGATATTAAGGTGCTGCTAATTTAGACAAGATTGTTCATCTACTATATTTATAATTTGTTTCTGTTATTCCTGGATGCATTTAAATTATTTAAAAAGTGACAGTGGGCAAAATGAAATGTATGCTGGGCTGATTCTATGTTCTGTATCTCCTCTATTCCTCTGTTGGCTATTACCTACAGGGCAGCTGCCCTGCACCTGACAGCTGCCTCGGTTTCAAGATTAGATAGCCTACATAAAGATGAAGATTAGACATGATAAATGAGTGCAAAAATGTAAACTCATATGAATCGCGCAAATGCAATGCGGGGTTCACTTATTTTGGACAGCTTTAAACTCATACGTCATTGCAAAACTCACAATGATGGCTTCCTAAATCCGGGCCCACAGCCTTCCAAAAAGGAATTATACAGTGTGAATTCCTTTCTCTGCAGACATTTTGGTTAATTTCTACAAGGTGTGTTGTGCTTATACGTCATGTCACATCAAGGATTGTGGGATTACTTATGGTTCCTTAGCGCCAATGAAGGATATCACTAACTCCCTGTGCAAAAGGAACTACAAAAGGAAGCATACAGGATCATTTTCCTACCTCCCTCCTTACTGACTGCACTATTCGGACAGTACTTATCCTGAAGACCGCTGATGCACTTCCTTTTTGGCTAAAGAGTCCTTTCCCGAAAGACATTTTGTGGTGCAACCTTAATTTACACGGGCATTGTAATCTGTCTTGGGTGTTGGGTCTGCTCTGATTGCTGTTTACAATTTGTGGCCTGCCTTGCTAGCATCTGTCAAGACCCATGCCTACAAAGTCCTCATCAGGCTTCAAAAAGTATCGTCGAGAGAAGAAAGAGTAAAATATAAGCTTATGTTAGAGAAGTGATATGAAAAATATAGATGTGCGATTATGAATACAGTTAAATACCATGAATTCTAAAGTATGCTAGCTCATTTTAATAAATTCTAATGTACTTAAAAGTTGAGCATCAAAAATCAAGGACAAAAAGATATATCTGGGTTTTAAATTTGACACACAAAATGACGTAGTCAAATATCTATCAAATAATAATATACATATTATATATAGATCCAGATGATATAGTCATGCTACATGCCTACATGCGGCTACATGCGATTAATATTATCTAGTCTTTTTTTCTCTTTGCATAAACATGTGTGCATACAAGAAAATGTTCCAAATACAGCCTGAATCTCCAACTTTAATGTATCAGATTAATGCAGTTTCTCTCTTCTTCCCCCACTTGAAGTCATTGTGGAATGTGTTCCTAAATTAGATTAAAATACTAATGTGCAAATATTCAACTCTAAATGTTACTTACTTTGTTGCATTAGTAATTTTTCATTAAGGCGCATTAGGCACAGTTCTACTGAGTTTTCTTCAGGCGTTCAGAAAACATGCAACATTTAGATTGAGCTGAGCTAAATTACCTAATGGATCAATAAACCCTTCATTAAGTACCACTAGATAACTTTACCCAGTGCAACATGCCTGGTCCACTTTGACTTTGACAGCCAAAGCAGGACTCTATTCACACTTATATCCTTTGTGTTTGTTCTCTAAACCAATAAGGATTGAGCTATGCCTTTTTCCCCTCTCATTCTTAGCTAGATCATCTTTTATCAAGCCCCAAGACAATGTCTTTCTCTTAAATGTGGCCTCCATTCAGGACAGATTCTCGGATGATACAGATTTGTTTTGTCTATAAACACAATATCAAACACCTTGACAAGCTCCATGTTGTTGCACGGAAAAGATTTTTACTGTAAACCATTTGTGATATTGATACAATCATGGATGCGCTTACACAGGATTTTAAAGTGTGAACCAATCCCGATAGCTGAAATAACATATACTACATATATTACAGACAGTACCGAAATTCTTCAGTTGTGATTTTTTTTCTTTCAATATTTTTGTTTTGCTTTTTTGTTCTGGTATTGCATAAGCTAATAAGAATAAACCACAAAGACCCTATTTATACTGCTGTGTGTTGTAAACATCCCTTTGCCTGTATTTTATTTAAAAAAATCAGAATTACATACAAAGCCTCAAAAAATACGGTATCCATGTATTAATTGTATAGTTTATACAGTAGGGTCTCAATCTATAAATAGCTTTTAATACAAGTAGTTTCATATAAAATGTTTTTCAGGGCCAAAAGTGACCCATCTCCTGCAGAATTTCGAAATTGCAAACTCTCTTCTGATGTTTTACCAAATTGGCTGGGGCAAACTGACCAAGAGCCGCTTTAAGTAGATAACAGGTAAGCTAAACGTTTGACAGCACTGTTTCTTTTTTCTATTTAATAGAGCTTTAAACCTCCATCAAAAAACATAGTGGATCTGGAAAAGTACATGTCTTTTTAAGTTTTGGCGTTAAGCTTAGGCAAGGTAAGTATAGCACATTTCAGCAACGAGACAATTCAAAGTGCTGTACATAGACAAACCATAAGAAAAGAAAACTTAGCGTGGGAAGTACATTGTAGTGCAAAAGTAGCAGTCAAGATGGGTTGGACTACAAACTTAATCTAGCGAGGTTTCAGTTAACTACAACTCTTTGAATAGAACATTACCATTTAAAGGCAGCTCTAAACAAATAGCTTTTTTATCTTGATTTAACGGAACTGTTAGCTGATCTCAGATGATAGATACGAGACCGGTAAAAACTCAAATTCCCATAATGCATGTTATGAACATATTAGGGTTTTAACACTTTTACAGTCTTCTGGGAGTTTGTGCAGATAAGAGAAGCATAAGAACTAAATGCTGCTTCTCCATCTTTGGTTCTGGTTCTGGGTATGCAGAGTAGACTTGAGCCAGAAGTTATAATTTTTGCACCAATGGAAGAGCTATCAAGAGTTAGCGCACAGCTTCAGGTGCCTCTGCTAGAAACCACTGATCAGGTCCGAAATCCGGGTGCAGTGTTGGACTCAGACCTGAACCTTCAAAGCCATCTACAGACAATTACAAATCGGCTTTCTAGCACCTGAAACACATTTCCGGGATTAAAGGACTAATGTCTCAGCAGAATTTCAAAAAACTAAGCCATGTGTTTATCTTTAGTCAACACCACGCACTGTGCATAGCGCACCAAGTGCTCAAGGGGGCCCGAAATCAAGTCATGAGTTGATGATTGGAAAAGGGCCATTAATTTTTTGTTCATGCACGATCAACACACATCAATAATTTTCTGACCTTGTCTGCGCTTTAGTTTGAACCCTATTGTGTTTTCTGTTTCAGCGGTTTCTCCTGTTTCTTAAACAGTCAGAGAGACAGCTCCTCTCTGTCCCACCACCTGTTCACCTCTCCAACTCGTTGCGCTCAAAGGAGCTGTGCATGCCCCTCTATAGCAGCTGCCAGGGAGAGAAACGAAAGAACCGTCAGAGGTTCTTTACTGTTGTAGACAAAAAACAAAACAAAAAAACACAGCAAAGTACCATTTCACATGCAGTTACTGTTTAATTTCTGAAACAACACTAAATGTGTTTGAGCAAATGAAAAACAGCTCCACTCTGTCCCGTATTCTGTGTGTAACTGGTGCCCAGAGAGCAGCTGTGGGTGGCAGCGCCCCTCAGTAGCGGCTGACAGGGAGAAAAACTGAGGGAATCTATAGAAACTATGGAGTGCCCTAAGCATTTTGCTTTTAGCGCACCCAGATGGATAGCCGCGGCATCGTAATGTCGGCCAGTTCTCCATATCTCGGTACGGAGTTCTACCTGTAAGTCGTCTTTCTTGATCTTTAGGCTTTGCGCCCAGAGACTTCCAGGGGAAGTTTATTCTCATTTCCATGGATGATTTTTTTTTTTTTTTTTTTTTTTTTTTTTTTTTTGCTGAGTCAGCTGTCACCGAGTTGGCTGTCACTGTTTGGAATCAGGGGCAAAGTTGTGTAATTCCCACATCTAGCATTTACCCCCACATTCACCTCAAATTGGTGGATTTTCATCTCCATAACAGCTATTTTCTGAAGAAGCTTGTTTAAGTCCTCTGTGATGCAGGAAGGCATCTTGCGCTGATTAGCTGGTATGGGGTGGTTCTTCTCCATATTTACTTCATGTTGAATTATTTCTGTAACAGCCTTTTCTCTGAGTAGTCTGCCTAACTCCTCTGGGGTATAAAGGGGCATTTTGTGCTGATTAGCTGTCATCAACTGGTCCTTTTCTCAGAGTCCACAAAGGAAAATAAATATATAATTTAAAATCACTGATCTAAACTAGTTAAGTCCAACTTTTCAGTAGTTTTGGCCAAAAGGTGAAGAGTTAAGAACAAAAGAATGCAAGCAAACAGGGAGCAGAGAAAGAAGCTTATGATTTACATGCTCTATAATACATGAATACAGTTAATTGTGTTAATGCTAACTCCAATAATTACTGTTATAAGAAGCTAAATACTTTCAAATGTCCATTTCAAATAGATTTGAATTTGACCATATTTTAAAAATAAACATATTGATGGCTACTACTAGAAATGGTTTCAGACTCAAAAGCAAGGTAGGAGTAGGCTGAGCTGATTCACAACCTGTTTATTCAGGCAATGCTACCCCTTTCCATCCAAAAACCTTACATTTATCAGAGGAGTTAAATCTAAGATGAAATGCAAAAAAATATATTGCTCTGTTGTTGTAAATTGCTTGAAAAAGGCTCCCCGTTAAACACCTTAAAATAAAAATACATTTTTGGCCTCACATGTCATGGCCTCTCTTCCTCTTTACTGTAGTGTAGCATTTACAAACGTAAAACACTCTGGTTCCCACCTCTCAGCCCACCAGACATCAAAATGATAGATCATTCACTCCAGGTCTGTATCTCAGAGATTAATACTATGTCCTGGTGATTAATGTGTTTTGGTGTGAAATGTGTATCATTCCCAGGAAAAAAGCAAAGGAGCCAGAGAATTTCATTATCCACAGTGAAATGAGTCTCATGACACCATCAGCTGTAAGGAAGAAGCTATTACTGATCCAAATGCAAAAAAAATTACAAAAAATACACTCAGGTCTTTATTTTTTATCATTATATTTGGTGAAAAGGGTGGGAAATGTGAACTATGGAGGTGGTAGCTAAGGGCGGACACTTCCTTAATTATCATAATTCACCACTGAAAAAACTAACATCACCAGAGGTTTATATCATTGGAGTCTGAATCAGAATTGGCAAATATCCAATCGAGTAATACAACCATAGTCAAGAATTGTTACCACATTCTGTGCGCTTTTGCTGATTTCCCTTCTTTCTTTATCTGCTGTCACTTGCTCTGCCCTCTCCTTTCCCTCCTAATAGTCTCAGCGGTGCTCTGTCGGTTGCCCCTCCCTCCTGTTTCATACCCTTCTCTTAAGAGTTTTTGAAAACCTATCGCTAATGTGATAGAAATACATGTTACCATCAACATAAAGCTCAAATCTGTCCCAACTATTGAGCTACTTTAGCTTTACATGGCTTCACAAGGTAGCCTGTCAACAGACTGAACCGAAGTAATGAAGAGAACAAAATGCGATCTAATACCAAATGGCAACTTGTTTCACTCTGGTGAGAATTGGAAGGAAATAAAAGGTGTCATGCCCTTTGTTTTAAGAAGCAACTCACTGGAGGTCAGTTTTCTCTTATAGTCACAGCTCCTCTGCTCCTCACATGGCACTGCTGCCTCTGTTTGTGGCTGTTAGCTGTTGGTGTGACTGACCAAACCATTGTGCCAGCAGTGGTGAGGGGCCAACATGTAAATGCATCCTTTTTTCAAAGAAGAAGGGCAGACTTGCTTTCTCTTTTTTATATTGTTTAAAAATGCAGGTTCCTCTAATGATTTAATTTCATGTCAGGGTTTCACCCAGATTAGGGGGTCCAGATTCCCTCCTTGTGATTTCCACCTATCATTGTTATGGTGGTCTTTTCTTGCAGGTGTGGCTGGTGCACAGAATAGATTGCATTGTGAGGAAAGAATGCTGTGTGAAAATGTTAAAGCCACATCTCACCTCATTAGTCTCTGTGATGGTCACACTAGGGATTGTACTTAGTGCTGTATGTTGAGGGTTCTTCTTAGGATCTTAGCTGTTCCTATTAGATTGATTTCTTCTGGACTGAGATGTCTGATGTTTCTCCAGGTATCTGTTGGAGCCACTTCTTCAGAGTGGGGGTTACTGTCCCGAGTGCTCTGATGACCACGAGTACTACTGTTGTCTTCACCTTCCAGGCTCTTTCTTATATCAGTGGGGGGTTGATGTCAACTCCACCTATCTGACTGTGTATTTTAGTTCCCCCTCGCCCTAGTTGTGAAAGCAGCTGTCGTTTATGGATGTTGGAACACTGAGTTACCAGCTGTTTGATGCATCCATGTTTCTCGTTGACTAGGGTTACTACAAATGCAGTAGCATTCTAATAATGTCTTTATTGTCTTCACGAGTCCATTACCTTTGCTTATACCATCATCCAATACTGGATGATGGTATAAGCCAACTATATACATATGCACACAATATATATATGTATATATATATATATATATATATATATATATATATATATATATATATATATATATATATATATATATACCTCATTAATCTGGTAATTTTCAAAATAAAATGGATTTAGTTAATTCTAACTGACCTGAAGCAGAAGTGTAGTCTAATTTCAAGTCAGATTTTATTCTCCGGGTAGAGAAATATCATTCTGACCTTTTATATACTCGATATAATGTACTTCAGCTGAGAGTTGCCTTACTGCTTTTCTACTCATGGCTTCTTTCTTTAAGGCAAAATTCCTGCTACAGATGACTCTATGTCACCTTTGCTTGATGATTTAAAGTAACGTTTGTCGCGATATGCTCTCTCTCCTATTCATTTTTTAAAAAAAAAATAGGCTATTGAGAAGTAATTTCTATCCCAGATTAACTCTAGCAGAAAATTAAATGTCAGGGTTTATAAATTTACAACTTCCAGTTCCTTCCTTTGGCTATTTTCTTTGACTTTGGTATAGTAGTAGCTACATATCACACATGCTAATGTCCTTTCGCACATCAGTGAATGTCAGTTATAACCATTATAAAATACAATATGTTTTTCTTTTTCTTTACAGGGCTGTGCAATATAAGCTCCTTACTTCTAGTGAAGATTGTTTTTTTCAATCACTGTCACTAAACAAAGTTCAACCGTTCACTCAACTCTTCATCAAAGTGCAAATTGTTCTTTTGAACACTTTCTTCTCCTTTGAACTTCAAACCATTATTGTGCTGAATCTGTCTTCATCACCCTTTGCCTACTCTTTCCTATTCTCATCTGATCCTCTCCTAGATGGACTCCTCTGACCTCAGACTCAGAAGGTTAACAACATCTATTGAACTTCTGCAATGAGACCACAGGGCAATACTGTGGCTGAGAATGAACTACTGCTTTATTTTCTTATGGATTTTTTCCATCTTTTTGCACATCCTTTCTGCCATCTAACTTTTTTTGTTGAGTTAAAAATGTTAGATGTAAATCTTTTTTCTTCTCAAACTACTTAAAAGTATTTATCATTTAACATAATAAATAAATGATGCATTTTTCTTTTTCCACCTTCCTCATCCTCTTCTTTAAAAAGGAAAATGTAAAATGTGCATTAAATGTGTCATGCTATATTTGTTGTGTGGCCATGCAATATACATTTTCATCAACTCTGTTAATTAGGCTCTGTAGGAACATCTTTTGTTTTGAATAAGTAAGTAAATAATTTACTATTGTGGCTCTAAAATCTAAAATGATTTCTAATGTATTAGACAATGTTGCTCTTTTGACAGGTGACTCTTTTATCTTTAAGTGTAGGGCATTTATTGAATGAGTGAGTGTGGATTTAACTGACAAACATAAATACCGATTTCTCTGACCTTGTGGCTCAGACAGATAAATGCTCTTTTCATTGTTTGTTTGTTTCTGAAGCAAAGTATAAGAAATTATTTTCCCATGGCCGATTTGTTGTCTTCGGTTGTTTCCGTTGCCTGGATGAAATCTATGCAAATACAGATACAACTCTTCACTTGTTCCTATAACAAGTGAAGAGTTGTGTCTGTGTCTACGAAGATAATTTTAACAATACTTCGTTGATTCTTAAAAAAGCAATCACAAGAGCCAACAATGTAAAACACAACCAGAGAGAGTTAGACCTATGCATTGCTGTGGGCAGAGTTTACGCTGATCAAAATTTAAAGCATAAAATGATTAAAAGTAGCATAACAGGAAAGGTTGCACGGCTTGAACTCTTTGTTGAAGCCTTTTCACAACGTTTTAGCGTGTGCTTATGGCAATTTTTCACCTTTTACACATAAGTGCATTTGCAAGGTCAGGCGTGTGTTTTGGGTGGAAAGACCTGATTTGCAGTCTTCTCAAATTTTTCCTTGAGGTTTCGATTAGGTTGAGGCCAGGACTCTGCAGGCTAGTCAAATGCTGACACCAAACTAGCTCGTCTGACTTGATAGGCTTATAGCTTTGTGCACTGATGTTCAGAAATGAACTGGAAGCCTCCAAAACTGTTTTCACAAAGTTCGGAGGATGACATTATTTAAAATGCCTTGGTTTCCAGAAGCAGTTGCCATAGAACTATTTGCAATTCATGCCCAAATCCCAACAGAAAGTCCTGCATTTTAGGTCAAAGCCACTATTGTGAAGTTAAACTCCACCTCTGGATGTTGACGTATTAACTTTAAACTTGCTTCAGAGCAACCCTATAGTTAAAAGTATGCATATGTATAGGTTATTAGACCTACACAAAGCTTTCCTTTGTGTGAGTATATGCCAACACACAGTACACAGCTACAAACACCCACCTCTCTGATGTTCCCTACAGGGGGGGAAAATACAAAATCTTTACCCTTGTTTCCATTGTCATTCCAGGGGCCAAAGCTTTTCTTTTTAAAAACTTGAATGAGTTGGACGATGGACAAAGAAATGTTGATTGAAATTCAGATTACAGACCAGGCCCTAAAGATTAATGACATTCACATATAATGATTGGGACTGCATTAGGACGGGTGCTCTGGCAGCTATAAGTTATTTCTGACCTATTTAACTGGATTTCAATAGGGCCATTCACATTGAATGCATTATGAGTTGATAGCATTTGACTTTTGTAATGAATGGCTATGATTTCTTTTTTTTCTTCTTCTTTTTTTGTCAAGAACTAATAAGCTGAAAATGTGACTGAACTGGGAATGTCCTTTCAGGCACACACAAGCTGAATGTGTGCTTAAACACTGCCCCCAAGTGGTCTATTGGAAACTATCAGCACTTAGGATTCTGCCCCGAATTACTTTTTAATGCCACACACAAGTGCTGAACTTGTAAAATAAAAATAAATAAATAAAGAGTGTCTGCTTTGTATTAGTCAGCGCAATGCACAATGTACACAAATGCATCAGTAATGTACATAAACCCTTATGCAGCATCTTGCAATGTTAATCGTCTTAAAGTACAGGACGCTATTTCATTTTTGTTTTGTTTTTCTTCTTTCACATTCAAGACTTCATATTCATACTTTCACTGTTTTCAATTTGTCACAATCTATGTAATGGAGAGAGCAAACGTGGAAGATGCGACCTTTGGCTGTAAAATATTATGTGAAAGAACACTGCCACTTTTCAGATTTTATGTAAATAAAATCAGAAGATGTTTACTTCTCTTCTGCTTCCCAAATTTGCCCCACTTTCTGTCATACCCCATAACATCTCAATGAGATAAGGTACACAGATGTGAAATGTAAAACAGTTCAGGGACAATGAATTATTTTGCAAGCCACAAATCTGTATCAGACAGTCACAGATATATAAACAAAAACAGCCACGATGCCAGCTAGAACGTATTAACCGCATTTATTTACTACAAGTCCAGTGTTTCTCCCTGTATAATCTCAACCCCATGGTTAGAACATAATGTGTGTTTTTTTTTGCTTTTCATTTCTTTACATATTTACATATTTAAAATTGGTTTTACTGTTGGCAACAAGTTACATTTATCTGTATACATCAGCCATACACCACCTTCTACACTACAGTCCACCTTTGTGACCGAGGCAAAAGATGACAAGCTCGACAGTTCTGGGATAAAGACTCAGCAGATTCTCACACATATTCTACAAAGTAAGTGCAGATTACAAATAGTATAAACTCAATTTAGATTTTCCACCCTGACGTACTTTCAGAGACGTATAAAACCAAAGACCCATAAAAGAGGCATTGCTTGTAAAGCGCTAGGAGTCAGTGTTCAGGGCAGGAAGAGTGTGAGAAATGGCAACAGATAGAAATAAATAAAACATGTAGTATACATGTCCACATTGTCAGAACAATACATAAAAAGAAATCATATTTAGACCTCTTTAAGCCTTTAGATACCTAGCAGGCATGTCTCACTAAATTAGAAGATCACTGAGATGTAAATATATTTCAACAATTCAAATAAAAAGCTGAAACCCACACACAGTATATAGTACACGTAAGGGTGAAACATGTTCATTTCGATTCATTTTGATTATTTAGCTCACATCTAATTAAAACCCAAAGTTTGGTTCCTCTCAAAACTGGAATATTAAATGAGATCAATTTAAGAACAATATCTACCCTTAATTTGACCCAGGCTCTTTTTGCATCAATGCGGCGCGGCATGGCGACATCTTGACCGTGGCTTTGCTGAGGTGTTCAGGAAGCCCAGGTTGCCTCAACTATGGCCTTTAGCTCATCTGCATTGGTGGATCTGGTATCTCTCATCTCCCTCTTTACAACTCCATGGATTCCATTAGAGGTTTAGGTCAAAGAGTTTATAAAGTAAAACCATGGTCATTTAGGTACTGTATGTACTGGTACTTTTGGCAGTGTGGGCAGCTGTCAAGACCTGCTGGAAAATAACTCAGCATCTCCATGCAGCTGGTCAGCAGCGGGAAGGTTGAAGTGCTCCAAAGTTTCCTGCTGGATGGCAGCATGAGCCTCATAAAACAGACTGGAGCTATATCAGCAGAGGACAAAGTTCCCCGCTATCATTGACCGTCAAGCAACTTGGATTCTGAGCCTCTCTGTTCGTCCTACAGACTCTAGCACCTGGGTTTAACCAAAAGGAAATGTCGCTCATCTCCTGGATACGTTTTTGTGTGGCGGCTTCTTGAAACACTGAATGCAGATGCAGTCCAGTTTTTTTTTTAATCTCCCCTGAACTCCTGATGCGGCTTTGCTTCACAATTTCCTTAGGGCTGCAATGAGCTTAAATGCCTTGTTCTACAAAACAGGTTCTGTCCATTTAACAATCCAATTTCTATGCTTGGCCACAGCATCCTTCTGTGACTGTTTGCTGGACTACTACCTTCTTTTTTTCTAGTATCTTGTAGGCCATGACAAGGCCATGAGATAACATTTCTTTGTTAAAAATCTAATTTTTCAAGCAGACTTACAGGATTTTACAATCTCTTGAGAGCTGAACTTGGGTTTTAATTAGCTGCAAGTCATAAGAATAAAAAAATAAATAAAATTGGAAGAAATAATCACTCAGTGGGCCTATATTATAGATGACTTTCAGTTATAGCAAACATGTTTAAATTGGAGGCAACCAGTTCTTTCTGAGAACATTTCAACACCTATCCAGGAGTTTTTGTCAGAAGACTTTCAATTATGTAATCAAATTAATGAAATAATACATTTCTGATGATATTCTCATTAATTGAGGTGCACTTGTAATAAAGTAAGAAGTGCAAGTTCTGTAGCTTTTCGTCACATAACACGGGATGAAATGGGGGATTTAAAAAGACGGAGCAGTTGTGTTCCTGTAGTCAGACCTGGCCCAAAGCCAGTGGTTGATAAAGCCTGGGCTTCAACACATCCTGAATGTAACAGATTACTGCCACTAAACACTGTGTAGATAAAACTTGAGCCACATGTCACTAAGTGTGAGGAACAAAAAATAGATTCATTTTTGACTGAGACCTAAGCAAGCTGCAGATCTATGGCGGCAAACGGCAATTTGTGGAAAAAACAACAACAAAAAAACCAAAAACAATAGACACTGAGTTAAAACCTGATCCAGTCTAATCGGTTACATTGTCAGGACATTTAACCATATGGTAGAATTAAAAAGCAGTGTGTTTAGCTTTATTGCAGTCTTTAAAATACAGTTAAACAGCCATCAAGCCTATTTCCTCATTAAAAGGCGTAACATTTTGAAGGAAGTGGAGTAATTTATTTCAAGTCAATTTCATATAGAATTTCAAAACAAATGCTGCTTTGTAAAACACGGCGCCTAGCCAAAATTAATTATTAGAAATTAAAGCGCACAAAAAGAAATGAGAATGATCAGATCCGGAAACACTCTGGATTCTTCTTCCGCCTGGGAGACTGAATTAAACACAACTGCAGAAGGTCAGTCCCGCAGGCCCACCACACAGGGGTCTCAGTGGTTTATACAGCCTGCATGTGGCCACAGGCGTAGAAATTCATCGTATTAGATAAAGACATTTGTATGAAATAACACTGTGAGGCAGAATCAAAGATAGTCTTCTGTTAAAGCAAAATAAAAACACACTTTGAACACTAGGACAGGTACGAAGTGTCAGGAGACAAAATGATTTTCGATTCACAATCTAGCCTACTGTTTTAGTATTTACAGTAGAAAACATTAGGTGTGAGTTTCAGTTGAGAAAAAATACCGTATAAAATCTCCGTGCTTCCTTATAAATCATGTATGAAATAAGACATCTTTTTTTCCATCTTAAAGCAGCACTGTCGTGGTGTGAGTCAGAGATTCTACAGCTAAGGATGGTGACAGCAAAGACTACATTGAGCAGCAAAGTCAGAGTTTAGATCAGGAGGGTGGTCTCTTCTTGCTTTTATTTGACGACCCAGCGCCTTCGCCAACTTGAAACTGTACTCAAAGTTTGAATGAGATGTAGTTTTGATTATAAAGCATATCATGAATAAGACTATTTCTTCATAAGACAAAGCTTTTGATATAATTTTGCTCTAAAAGTGCATTTAAATAACTGTGTCTGCATCCACTGACGTCTAACTATGCGGCTTATTGCACCAAATACCCCCTACACCCACCCATCCACTCCAAGCTTCTAAGGCCATTTCAACTATCATTTCATTCTTTGCATTTTTTATGATTCAGGGGAACTCTAAGTACTTTCTTTCAACATTCACTTTTAGCACTTTTAGCATTGATGTCATTCAAAACTAAAGGGTGAGAAGAAATGATAAGAAATAAAGCTGACTAACTCAAAGGACACATGCATTACAATGTGGGATTCAAAGCCTGCCTCTGTTTGACCATGCAAACTGACACGCTGAGATAACCATGTCGGGTTTGGGTCCAAAAAAAAAAAAAAAAAAAATGACCAAACAGAACAAAACACCCAATCGTAACAAATCATCCAGCCCTGAAGGAGATCTGGGATCTTGGGTTTGTTTAGGATTTAGAAGTCCAGCCTTGTAAAATCAATCCCACTGTGCTCACCAATAGAAATCCATCCAAATAAACGAAGACAAAAACAAAATAATTTGAAAAAAAGTAGCATCATGTCCATCAAAGAATTGGCATCAAATGAACTCTGCACTGTAAAACCCAAGCAATTTGTCCTCTTTCTGTTTGTGATTAAGAAAAAAAAAGTCTTACTGAAAGACACAACTGTAAAGGGTCGCGGGCTGCTTCAGCCCATAGTCAGTCTGTTATTCATCGCGTCTCAAACATCCCGACCAAACACTCGTTTAGTCTTGTTACGGCAGAGAGTCTCGCGTCGGGTTTTTAAACGAGCGAACCTGCTCTGCTCTGCGCAGGCACCATGACCGGCACCGCTCCCATGCGCTCCAGCGTGGCCTGGCTGACCGCGTACGAGTGCGTGTGGTGGCCGTGTGCCGACGTCACCGCGGGTTTGAGGCTCACGGTGCCGTTGCTGCGCACCATGGCGGGAGGGGACGGGGCGGAGTTCGTTGTGACCACCAGAGTCTTGGCCGGTGCGAGCATGTGGCCGCCGTTGGCGAACGACGTTGCCGTGGTCGTTGCCGTGGTCGGCGGCGGGTGGCGGGACAGAGGGGCGGAGCCTGGAGCCGAGACCGCTGTTTCGCGGCCCTGTGTAGCGTTCTGAGCTTGCCCGTGACTGTGGGCTCCGTGGGGTCCATGCGCAGCGGCAGCGGCGGCAGCAGCAGCAGCTGTGAAGGTCTGACGGGTGTCTCCGTTGTAGCGCGTGTAGGAGTTGGTGTCGTAGTTGGTCTTAGGGTTGTGCCAGTAGCGACTGTTGTACGTGTTTGTAGAGGTCAACGTGTCGTTCTCCGAGGACGAGGCGTCTGCGTGGAAGGCCTTCACCGATGAAGACCGCTTGGGAGGCAAGTCATCTTCTCTGTTGAGGAGAAAGAGCAACGCCAGCTCAGTTGTTTTAGTCTGGATACCATGTGCAGCTATAAAAAAATTGCAACTTATTTTAAAAAAGCATTTTCAAACTAGTAGCACTTTATTAGAGTCGGTGCAAGGAAATGCAATTGAGGAAACAACAACACAGTGTGCCTCCCAAAGTTTTATACTGTTTAATTTTACAACCGCAAATCTCATTGTATTTTACTAGAATTTTATGTTATAGATAAACACAAAGTTGTGGCCATTTGGATTCAACCTCTGAGTTAATAATTTGACCTTTCACTGCAATTACAGCCACAACAGCTTTGGGGGTATATATTTTCCCGCCTGGCACGTCAACTGAATTCATCTTTTGCCCCTGCTCCTTTACAAAATACCTCAAGCTCAGTCTGATTGGACGGAGAGCGTCAGCAAAGAGCAATCTTTAAGTCTTGCTACAGAATCCCAGGTGGGAGTACCACCGATTTTTTGGAGAGCATGACCAATAGGTGTCATATTGACAGATTCTTCCACCCTAAACTGTTGATGTCTACAGCTCCACTAAAGCTGCCGTAGGCCTTTTGGCGGCTTCTTCAAATACAGAAAATGTTTTCCGGCCAACCTGTTCGTTTAAGTTGATTTCCAGGTCTTCAAAGCTTTGCAATGACGCCATGCTTTGTTCAATGGTCTAATACTGGTCTGAGCAGTGGGACGTTCAAAGTGTGGAATAGGGCAGTACGATTTTGCCAAGAATCAAAATTGAGATTGCGATTTAATTTTGACTTTTCTTTGCACCAACCACAAGCAACAAAAATGGCCTGTAGATAAAGATGTTTGTAAACAAGGACTATTTAAAACAAGAAACTTTACTGTTTTTTATTAATTAATCTGAATATTCCTATTTAAGAGAATATCTTTGTGAGTTGGACATCAATCCTTGTTGAACATGGCAACCAACAAACAAGTCTATGGATTAAACATTTTGACTGCTACTTAATGCTACTTAATGGTGAGATTTCTGAAAGTTTCTGGTAAAAAAAAAGTATAATTATATAAATCCTAAAATGAATAATAAAATTAGATTATCTTACTGCTGCAACTCTCTTCCCTTCCATGTGGTGGCAAAGCCACTTTAAACATATTACCGACAGCTAAAGGACGCATCTGATCCATTATGTTACATAGCCAAAAATTGCAGATCTCTACGATTTGGAAATTTCACTTTTTAAAATTGCAATTATATTGCAAATGGGATTAATTGTGCAGCCCTAGTCTGTAATATAGTTTTATTACCTAACCCATCTTTAGGCTTCTCCACAACTTTATTCCTGGCTTGTCTGCTTTGTTCTTGGTCTTCATGACGCTTGCTCACTGACTTTCTCTTACAAACCGCTGAGACCTTCACAGGATTAAATCATACAAGGCTGAACTCCATTAATAATAATAAGGGCGTCTGAAGGAAATTGGCTGAATTGAGTTGTATATAGGGTTATCAGAGCAGTGGACGTTAAATACAAAAGCAGCCCAAAGTACAAATGCACATTTGTTCCAAATAAAAATAGAATTATTTTATTTCCACTCAATATTTATGAACTAGTTTTTGTCGATGTATATATAAAATCTAAAAGGAATTACCTTTTTAATGGATTAATGTGAGCCAAACTAATAGATAGATAGATAGATAGATAGATAGATAGATAGATAGATAGATAGATAGATAGATAGATAGATAGATAGATAGATAGATAGATAGATAGATAGATAGATAGATAGATAGATAGATAGATTAGATAGATACTTTTAAACTGTCAAATACGTCCATGATTCTTTGCTCTGTATTTGTTTAATTGTTGTTAAATTCAGGGTTCTAAGACATACTTATTGAGCTTGATTAAATGCATTCATTTATTCTGCTGAGAACCTGCATAACTGCAACCTGAATGTAGCTGAGCCCAAAATGAGGCAGATGTGATAAGGGATGGAGAAAATAAAAAACTCCTGAAATCTGAATTTTCCGGCAAATGATTGTTTGAATAATTGCAGCTGGAAACAGAAGCCCCGGGTAAACAACTGCCGAAGATTTACAGACAGTCTGAGAAGACAAATTAGTCTGTAATGATGAAAGAAGTTGCCGCCAGGAGATTCAATAAAAGGTGAGTGCCCCAAACCTGAAATCCAATTAACTGACTTCAGATTACTGAGAAAAGGCTCTGTGATGTCTGTGCGAACACAGAGTACACTCAGCTGCAAGAATAACACAGCCCCAAGTTCCTGTTTAGAATTTTTTAAGGCACAGCTAAAAGGCTACAAATATCAGCTCTGTCTGAAACACTGAGGATACATTTGCCTAAGCAAATAAAACCTGCATGGCTACAACAGATACAGTACGTGAAAATATGCACTATTTGTCAAGGAATAAACAAATCCTCTGTCTCAAAAAGACACCTGTATATTATTAATAAAATGCACAAATTAAAGTGAACAGGATTCCCCAAGTTACGTTATCCCTACAAGGAAGACAAAAATACTGCAAATTTAGAGAAAAAAAGCATAAAGCTCAAAGCTGTTTCACTTCTGTCAACATAATAAAGACATTACTTCATTTTTTTACATCAAGCTCATTTGATTCTTGCTCCAAACTCCAATTCTTAAGGACAGATCTTTCCAGTGAAGGTGAAAAGTTGAAACTAACTGTACCAGTCCTAAATGTCCTTTAACTGGCAGAAAACCTGTAAATACAAATAGCAGTAAAGAGAATTTGAACCAAACCTGATCTCGTTCGGAATCTCCTCTTCTTCATATTTGTTCTTGTTCTTCCAGTAGAACAGTGTGACCACCACCAGCAGCGAGCAGATGACGACCGCCAGGATTCCTGTAGCAATGGTCCCTGCAATCAGACCTACACTCTGGGGCTGGGCTGCAGGGGGCAGAGACAGAAAGGAGGAGAGAGTGGGAAATATAAGGGCAAATTTAAAGTCAGACCAAAGCTGGCCTAGAAACAGATCACCATCAACACATTAGTGTTTAAGTGCAACCAAATGTTTGTTTTATAAGAAATAAAAATACAATAAGCGTTGCATGCAGCGGCATTTGGCCCCACAAGGGTCGATATTTTACTAAAACCATGTCTCTGCCTGCTTTGCGCGCCTTGATGGAAATTTTTTCCCGTTGTTTTGGAAACTAGCTTTCCATGTCTTGCCGAAGAGTCTCAGGGAAATTTAGGTCTGGACGTTGGGTAAGAGTAGTTACGTTTTAGTTTCATCTGACCAAGGCATCAAAATGTACACTGTGTCGCCTACAGGTCTGGTTTTCTGTAAGCTGTCATTCCTCCTCCATTTCACAGTTACGTGCTACTCTGCAATGTTGCTACATAAATAGTTGAAGTTTGCTGTTGTAATGTGCCGAAATGCGAATAGCCTCCACAAATACATTGAAAGACACTGTGGATAGCTGACACATTTGCTAGGTGGCTGGCAAATAACTTTTAGTTTGTTTAAACCATGACTGCATCTGTTAAGAAAGGCATTCAATTCTCTATTGTATGGTGTTCAGCTCCTCCGCATACGCTGGACATGCAATCATCTGCAAAAACTCTGTGGTTTCCAGAGAACAGTGACTTGGCCTCCGGACAAATAAACCAGAGATAAAATTTATCAATGATCACGCGATACAGGATGCATTGTTAAAAAGTTCAAATAGGTTTGAATATGACTAGAGCTGCCGAAAACGCACAGGAAGATCCCACAGATCTGATCCACGGTGACCTATTCCGACCTTTGTTTTCTTTTGTTTGCGTGTCTGTCGGTGTCAAAAGTGTCAAGTGCTGCTGTGTGCAAGATGTTCTGTCTGCTTCTCTTTTTTTTTTTTTTACGCTTGCGTTGCAGATCTTTTTCTGTCTGTTTCCGACACGTGCCACTCAAAGTGATATGTGACTTAATCCCCAATTGTCATCGATGTAACAAGAAAGCCACCCTATCTCCCTTTTGACGTCAACTCCTTCAAATATGTTTACTTTTAGAATACAAAATACCAAGCTAAGATGGAGACATTCCTTGGATGTAAAAAAAAAAAAAAATCACAGTTCTTCAGAAATACTTTTTTTATATACTTCTATGTTGAGAATAATGCCAGCAACACACTTAAACCGGTTTGTTGCTAAATTCAACAACTTTAAAAGAAGTTTGTGGCGTTTCCCAATCTTTACTCTTTCCGCATAAACAACAGTTTCTGTTTGAGGCTGCGTGCAGTCTACTTACGCGCTACAACCTCCAGGTTTAGCACGCACGTGCTCTTGCCAATGGCATTGCTGGAGGTGCACTGGTAGAGCCCAGAGGTGCTGGTGCTGATATTTCTCAGGGTGACAGTGCCCTGCATCTGGTCTGAAGGGACACACGCACACACAGAGCAACAACGTAATTAAAGTGACCATAAGAAAATTAAACACACCCTTTTCTGTGAAAAGCATGGCACATTTTGTTCAGACTAAATGTATCCACATTTCATCAAAAATACGGAAAAGTTCTATTGACAGCCATCAGGGGGAGCTGATTGCCTGTTAATACAAAGTGTGAAATATGCTGCGCAGCTAAACAGTAAGGCTCCTTGTGATATATGATGAATGGGTTGAGGTGCATGACAAGAGTCACATATCTGTACACTACTGGGATTATTCACCGTATGTGGGATTGACATCGTAATATTTAGCACGACACGTCTGTCTGTTTTACAGTCAACACTCAGTGCTGAAAGAGAGGCCACAGAATCTCATTTCAATCTGAGTGAAGTAGCACAAAAGCACAAAAAAAGTTTGAAGTCATAAGGAAAGTAGAATTTAAAGAGCAGGACCATTCAGAGGTTACCACGCATCATGAGCAGGACTTTTGTAGCCATCAAGGAGGGTCTGGTATAATTATGTCTGGATATTTGACCCATGTTATTACCAGAAACAGTATAGGTAATTTAACGTGGTTTGCTTTCCGCCACATGCTATTATTTATATGGATAAAAAAATTAATTATCCATTACGAATAAAATGCTTCAATTGCTCTTTTTGGATGACTGTCCTGTCTGGACACCGCTTGTTCACAGGGAAGCTCATACATTAGGTGGCAGTCCTTAATTTTCAGCATTTGACACACTTTGTGGAATGCAGCCGCATTACTTGTTGCAAAACAGACCCTCAGCATGAACCCTATGAGGAAATCCACTAGTAAAAATCATTAAAACAATTTATTGCATATTTATTTCATCCTGGAAAGGTAAAAAGCTCTAATGCAAAGTGTAAAAAATAATATATGACATTTATGTTAGAGTGCATGTAAACATCTTCTGGGAACGGAGGTGGACTCAGACAAAAATGTATCAGGAGTCACCAGGCGTTGTTATGTTGTTCTATTTCTTTACAATAAACTCACATTTAAAGAGACAGTGTTCAGTCCCAGATGTTTTTTTAGCCAATATGTTTTCATAGAGCTTGTTGCCACACATCGATATCAATATCTCACTAATGCTGATAATTGACATTATTTTAACTAAATCAAACATATTTTTTTCTGGTTGTTCAGATATGACACATTTGGGTGACCTAGAGGCTTTCTGCCTCAGTAGTCTATGCATTTGGTGTAATCCCTGGGTGAAGGACCTCTGCTAACCAGTAGGGTACAGGCATGTGGTTCTTTTTCTGGAATACAAACTTGGAAAAGAAAGGAGAGTCCACTACCAGTTCTAACTGATGCTGAAAACCACCCTGGTAACACTTTCTGTTTTTGCAGAGACGAGTGTTGGCAGAGATGGTAGCCAGCATGAAGTAAGAAAGGAACCACACAAAGGTAACGTCTCTTTCCTCAACTGCTGAAACACACAAACCCAATCACAATCTCACTTATGTCCATCCATCCATCCATCCATCCATCCACCCACTCATTCATCCATCCACCCACCCACTCATCCATCCATCCATCCATCCATCCATCCACTCATCCATCCATCCACCCATCATCCACCCAGCCATCCATCCATCCATCCATCCATCCATCCATCCATCCATCCATCCACCTTACATCCACCAATCCACCCACCCACTCATCCATCCATCCACCCACTCACCATCCATCCACCAATCCACCCACCCACTCACCATCCGTCCACCAATCCACTCATCCATCCATCCACCCATCCTTCCATCCACCCACCCACCCACTCATCCATCCACACGCACTCACCATCCGTCCACCAATCCACCCACCCACTCATCCATCCATCCATCCATCCATCCATCCATCCATCCACCCACCTACTCACCCATCCATCCACTAATCCACCCACCCACTCATCCATCCATCCATCAACCCAACCACTCATCCATCCATCCATCCATCCATCCATCCATCCACCAATCCACCCACCCACTTATCCATCCATCCATTCATCCATCCATCCACCCACCCACTCAACCATCCATCCATCCATCCATCTATCTATCCATCCATCCACCCACCCATCCATCCACCATCCACGCCACTCCACCATCCATCCACCCATCCACCCACTCATCCATCCATCCATCCACCCACCTACTCACCCATCCATCCATCAACCCACCCACTCATCCATCCATCCACCCACCTACTCACCCATCCATCCATCAACCCACCCACTCATCCATCCATCCATCCACCAATTCACCCACCCACTTATCCACCCATCCATCCATCCATCCATCCATCCACCATCCATCCACCATCCATCCACCAATCCACCCACCCACTCATCCCTCCATCCATCCACCCATCCATCCATCACCCCTCAGCAGGATTGGAGGTGCACGTTGGGCCTGACACAGATACAGGTGGCACTGATGAAGGATCTGGGTTCTGGTCAGAACTCCTCTGCGTGTGTGAGATTTACCAGCAAAGGTGGGGCAAAGGGGAACTCCGACGGCCAGCTTGTTTGTAATACCTTGCATGGCGTTGTGTGGCAGCTTGGGCAGCGCGTCGAGCTTCTCCCAGGAGTAAGACGGTGTGGGAATGCCTTCCTCTGAGCTGCAGAACAGCATGATGTCGCTGCCTACATCCAGCGTTCCCTGGATTCGACATGCTGGCACCGAGGGGGGCACTAGCAGATGGGAAGAGTGGGTGGTGTCGCGTTAACCACTTTACAAAGCAAAAATACTGTGTGTTGTTTCTTTTTTTTTCCGTTGCTCATCTGCTCATTGCAGAGGAAATTGCATAGTTAAAAAAAAAGATAAAGATGGTTTACTGCTGCGGTTCTGCAATCGTTTTGCGACTGGAACAGATTCAACCCACTAATCAGTAATAGAGGAGACAGTTCTGGCATGCAGTGAGACGCTTAAAAGAAGACATGACACCGTGGTGATGTGAAGTTAGTTACCCAACACCGTGAGCCCAATGACGCCGATGTTACGGCCCCCTCCGTCGGGAAAGTTGTTCACCAGGCACTGGTACGTCCCAGTGTCAGACAGCTGGGTGTTGTTGATGAAGATGGAGGCACTTGTGCTTGGCATGGTGGCCACGAAGCCCACTCGACCCTTCAGATGGTTTGGGAGGGTGAACACCTGGCCATTCTGGTAAATTATCACCTGTGACGGGAATTGACACGGACAGAACGGAACAGCCGAAAGATGTCGAAATCAAAGACGGTGAGAGGATGGAAAAAAAGGGAAGACACATTGGTAGGTACAGAAAGGGAAAGACAGAAGAGCAATCTGTCAATATGTTGTGCTTTTTTTGAACAATGAAAAAGAACTAGGTACAGTGCTGTGAAACAAATCTTGGCCCCCTCACATATTTTTGTTTTTTTGTGTTTTTTTTTTTTGTCACCCTTAAATGTTTTAGATTAACAAACAAATGTGGTATCAAAGATAAGATCATTCATTATAAAAACCAAAATTATGATTTAATTTATTAAGGGGAAAAAAGCTACCCAATCCAATTTTAAAAAAGTGGAATAGTAATTACCCTCCAAACCTGACACCTGGTGGTGACAGAGTTTTGGACCATGAATGGCCATTGCATCTCAGTCCGATTCAGATCTTAATCTGGATTAAACTGCTAAAAACTTTCATTTGTTTTGTATGACACAACAGTGGCCTTGCTGGTGTGGAGTGGATCTTTATCCTGCAGCATAAACCAAGTACATGTGAGCTTAACGTCACACACTAATGGTCAGATATCTCCTTTAAGATTGAGATTTCCTAGTCGAGAGAAGAATGCATTATTCCATCAGTAACTGCAATCCGTCCAGGTCCTGATGCAGAACTGGGTTTGATTGGGAATAATGTTTTTCTGAAATTCTGTGAAATTTATAATGTGACCCACACTTTCCAGACATCTCCATGTCTGTCTTGTCAGACCTCAGGACAGTTTCTGAAAACACTATAAGGATAAAGACCCTCCAAGTTATTGTTTTTTGCCAAACGTAGGGCTTTGTTCTCTTTTTGGTCAGAAATGGATTTCACCTCAGCACTGTCCTATTGATGCCATTCCTGCCCAGTCTTTTTCTTACTGTTGAATCATGAACAACAACCTCATCCGAGTCAAATAGAGTCTGCTGTGCTTTACATGTCAAACCTCAAAGGAAGGTTTGCCATGTTTTGTCAGTGTGGTTCGCTGGAGTCCCAAAGTCCCCCTTTTTTTTTAGATATTCTGTCATACTTCATCCTGTCAGACAGATTCGGATTCCTGGATTGCGCGGGTTAGATGCAATCTAGGAATTACACCAAAGCATGATTTGCTCATACCTTGGTGTAGGTATTAAAACTGAACAGTGGAAAGGAAAACTAACTGATTATTCAGTTCATGGTTTTGTGGGGAAGGGGTTCATGTATATTTTCATGCAGGCCAAGGTTGTTTTTTTTATGGCTTTTCCCCTTAATACATCGAACCATCTTTTGAAAACTGCATTTTGTATCCAGTTTGTTATTTTTTTGTCTGACAATACATTTAATTTGGGTTAGGGTTAAGAGAGAAAAGCAAAAGCAGAGCTAATGTGTAAGGGTAAATTGCAAAGCACTGTACATACATCAATAACACAGTTTCAAGTCACAAGAATCCAATGAAAGTAGTTTTTACTATTCATGTGCTGCTTTATTACACATCTCTCGCACTAGAGGGGGACCTATTCCTACTGTCAGGATGAACACAGAAAGCGCACAGACTAAATAAAACACTGAAACTGACTTTTATTTCTCTACAACAAACGAGCAAACAGACAAGCTGAAAAGCATTTATTTATCAGTGGTCCTTTTTCTGGCTTACATGGTTGCTTTGGGGGTAAAAGGGAACACACTAAGAGGAGGCTTTTATACTACTGTAAGGCTCTTCAGATGAAAGCATCCCCTAAATGGAATGCATAATTGAAAACGTTTTATCTGGGAAACATCTAAAGATGATGATTTCAAGAGCAGAAATGAAGGCCGTCTCCTGGACAGGAGATCAAATCTTTTTTTTTTCTTTTTTTTTTTTTTCTTTTTTAGTCCTATTGTGACCTCAGATAATGATCATAGGACGAACACACCTAAACGGAAAAGGTCACGCACTCTCAGGTGGAGTTAGGCTCCAAAAGTGAGGAGCGGGGACGCATCAGTTGTCCAAATGCCTCAAGCCGGGGCTCAAAGCGGTTCGCTTGTGAGGCCGAGTCGCATGGAAAACAGCTCTCACCCCTCAGCTGGGTCCGCACAAAAGATGAAGGACCCCCGCAAACGCTCGTGCGCGGAACTGCGACAGTCCCGCACACGCCGCTGGCGAGGCACACGCACGGACGGGGGGGAAATCAGAGGGGCTATTCACTTTGCTGAAAAGAGTCCTCATTGAAATGTTCAAAGACCCAGGCAGCACCAGTGTGTTCTACTGGGAACGTACACGAGTGTGTATGCTAGCAGTCGAGCGCTAGTTGGGATGAAAGTGTGGGAGTGTGTATGTGACTGTGTCCTCCGCCGCTGCCTAACGATTGTAAATTGCGTGGCTGCAATTTCCTGAGTGCTGCACGCTCGCTTTGTCCTCTTATGTGCAGATGAATAGGCAGCTCCTCCGCTGTGATGAGAGCCTGTAACTGCATCTCTTTTTTTTTTTTGCTCGCGTGTTTCAGTGGAGATTCATTTACTAACAAGAAGTGCATCCCTATTGGGTTGCTGGTGTGTGAGACAGTGTGATATGTCTGCCGCAGTAATAATGCTCCTTTATCTGGTTATTGTGGGACTTTTTATTGTCCGTCCAACTGCGCTGTTTTCCTGTCTCTCCAGAGGTTTCTGTTTCCTGTCTCTTTGTTTCCCTGTCTGATAGATGGCTTGTGGTGTTGCTTGTCTCCAATGACCTCACAATATAATCTGAAAAGAACGTGATCCACTCATTTGGCCTCTGCGTGCCTAGTTGTGCCTTTATGTGTCAAATGATCTCGGGGGATGAGCTTTTAATGCGCCATATTTAACCCATTTATCTACTTTTTTTTGTCTGTCCGATGAGTTGATCCTTCCTCATCTAAATGTATGTATAAGCCACCTCCTTCGATCGCGTGACCTGGTTGGCTTTGTGGCGCCGCGCTGACAGAAAGGAGGCCATGGCCGGCGCTCAGATGGCAGGCGGCCCTAAGAACTCTAGCTGGACTAGCTGGACGCCCCACTGCCGGCCCAGCAGTAAACCCCTGTTTCATCCTTTCTCTCCGAAAAAATCCTGCACACAGACGCGGGATGAGCATCTGTGCTCGTTGCCCTACTTCACGACTTTTCTCTTGCCTCCACGGCCCACAACTGGAAGCACACACACACACATAAAAAAAAAAACTTCCTATATTCTCTCAGTGTACCAATTGTATGATAATATCCTCCTTCCAGCTGACCTTGTAAGGACCCCTTTGGCAGCTGGCATGAGGGTTGCTGCCATGTTCTCAGTAAACCCTGAATAAATCTCTAAACTCCCCCATAGCTCCTTTAATTTACTGACTAAACACTGACACTGTTATCTCCTTCTGTCCCGTGAGGCGCTCTAAACAATATGGACTCGTTTATCCAATGATCATCACCCAATTGCTAAACACTTTATCCTGTAAAACATATACTATAATACTAACACGGGTGTGTCTGTTATTTTCCAAAGCAGTGTTGGATTGCTTTGTGCTTTGCCTGTTTTAGGTATTTATTCTCAGTCTCTGTGTGACAGTCGAGGCATAACATCCAATTCAATGGACACAGAAACGAAGAAAAAAACGGAGGAGAGAAAGATGTTGATGAAAGATTTCTACATATGTTTTAAAACACAAAGTTTTGTGGACAATAAGATGAAATACTTTTAACCTGAATGCATATGGACAACTGAAGAAATCTCTGCGGACTAAGTAATATTCTGTATGGCAAAATTGGAAATACTGGAAAATAACACGGATGAATTGGTGGCTTTATTACACGATTGTCTTTGAAAAAAAATCTGCATATAAGTACCTTAATTAAGTTTTCACTGTGGTTGGGTTGCTTGTTTTTTTTTCTACCTTTTGACACATTGAAGGAGAAGCATCCCTATATTTTATAATAAGACTTTTTGTGATAGACCAACATAATACAGTGCATAATATTGAGGCATTTCGAAAATGGTGCATGGCTTTCTGATTGCTTTCCAAATGAAAATGTGAAATGTGCAGCATATTTATAGCCAAAGCTCAGTCAGATCGATCAGACTGTGAACATCCATTTCAAATACTTGCAGCAGATTCCTGATTTAAGTCTGGACTTTGAATAGGACATTATAACATCGATATACTATACTGAACATACTGTACGCTTCCACTATAGCTGGGGGTGTTTAGGGTTGTTCTGCTGGAAGGTGAACCTCTACCTGAATCTCAGGTCTTTAGTAATATCCATCATGTTTTGTTCAGATTTTTCCTGTGTTCAACCCCATCCACCTTCCTATCAACGCTGTTCACCACCCCTTAGCCTGCTGAATAAATATATTCCCACAGCAAAGTATGACCACACTTATCAGGGCGGGTGATGAGTTTAAAGGGATGTGCAGAGTTAGTTTCCCATCACACATGTCTGTTCTGGTCTCCTATGACCAGAGCACCTTCTGGTTGCTGTGTCCCCTACATGACTTGTGACAAACTCCTAACAGGACTTTTTAATGGCTTTCTTTCAACAAGAGCTTCCATCATGGCTTTTTTTCCATAAAGGCCATGTTTGTGGAGTGCATACCAAATAGTTGTGCTGTCATCAGATTCTACCACAGTGGTCCTCATAAAACGGTCCGTTCTCCAGGGTTCTTGAACAAACCCCTGAGGCCTCGTAAGAACAGCTGCATTTTGTCAAGAACCCCGGGGTATCGGGCATAATTTAACTAATTAGTTATGTTCTGGGGATAGTGGACTCTTTAGTTTCATCGTTTAGTGTGGTTTATTTAGTTAGTAGACTATGTTAAACCTTTCTGTATTGTGTTTCTTTTAGATTTCTGTTTTCTCCCCATCTGCCCTGTTGTTGTCCCTCTCCCTCAGCTCCACTGTCATTGCTCCAACCTGTCTATCAATGCCAGCTGATTACCTCCACCTAGTCCTCATGCCTCCCCTCTCCCTCTTGTCTCAGTATTTAAGCAGTATAGTTTCATGTTCCTGTCTCTGGTTTCTCCCGTTTACTACCTCTGGTGTGTTTCCAGCCCGTCTGGGCTACAGTTTGGTTTCACAGCCTGTGATCCGTGTTTAAGTTGAGTTTTCTTCTAATAAAGATATCCAATTCACCTCTACAACAATCTGCATTTCAGTCCTCATTCTTTCTTTTATTTAGACTTAATCACACTCCGGTGGACGCTACTCAGAGGTATCAGAGGGAACTGTGCTGCATAAAAACGATGCTGCGGTTTTTCTGTTTTGCATTTGTAAAACCTCTTGAAGGCATTTAGTCATTTCCTTCCACATCACAATGACGCATTTTTGTTAACCATACAGGAGTTAAATAAAACACAAGAGTCTATGGTTAGGTGACAGAATCTTGAAGGTGTGAATACTTTTGCAAAACACTATAAATACTAAACTATGTCTCCCCATAAACGCTACACGAAAAAAGGGAAAAAAAATGCCAGTGGAAAGGAAACTGTCAATATATACAAGCCTCTGTTGAAGACACTCCAAATCTAATTTTATGCAACAGTGGAGATTACCACACTACTTTCCCAATTGGACAATGTAGACCAGAGAAATGTACATCAGTTTTTTTTTTTAGTTTCCATGACTGCAGTACTACACAGGAGGTGTGTTGTCCAGTCCTGTGCTTCCAGCCTCTATCGGATGTAATTGGTGACATTTGAGTTACCTGCAGAGGAAGTGTGGAGAATTCCTGTCTGAACAAGGAGGCGACGAATTGGAACTGGTGAGCCTGATTGCTTGGAGCGGAGGTGAAGCGGTCAACTTTACACATTAATATATGTGCCGGATATACAGAGAGAAAAGGCATGGTCACTGTAACAACAAATATTCTTTATAGGTATTTTTCTTTTTCTTTTTTTTTTGAGTTTCAAGTACAGGATTATTCCAAGGCTGTGAGTGAGGGAATTTTAAAGTGATCAGTTTAAGAGAAGAATCTGGACTCTTTAACTAGGGTTTGTAAATTCAGATCCTTTGGAAAAACCTGTGAATCTTTTCAAAAATAACTCATGCCCACCCAACCAACAGAAAACCTAATAGTCACAAATCCTGCACACATTCTTTGGACCTGATCAACAAAAAGCATGAAAGTTTAAACTCTCAGCTAGATCCCATGACATTATGTATTTCTGCAAAAGGCTACAGTGTAGCTTATCTGGTTGACCAAGTGGCCCCACATAGAAAAGCTGAAGCTCTTTGTAGCTAGGTACAAAGATAGGCTGACGTTTGATCCCTGTCCTGTGACTGCTCGTTATGTTGTTATTCACAGACCCATTTTTTCTCCTTATTTATAAGAAAAGAAGAATCAGAACCACCACCAACCACCCACGCCCCCCAAAAAAGAAAAGAAAGGACTTTTTGTCCATATTTTTTTTTATCAAAGAAACAAAATGATCTATCCATATTTGGGGTCAAGAGAACAGATAATCTATTTAAGCCACTAAGGCAGATTTTCCGGGATCAATGCGGTTATCCAAAATACCATGGCAAACATTCTCGAAAACAGATTAACATCATTTCTGTATCAAGGATTCACGCTGGCCTGAATTTCATAGGAGATCCATATCATGTATAAATGTTGACCTTCTAATAAATCAATCAATAAATACACAAACTTGGAGAAATGCACTAAAAAAGTTTTCATTGGTTGTAGAGAGAGAGAACCGCCTCTGAAATTTCTACTTTGACTTTCTTTAAAATGTAGGTAATGTTGGAGCTCTATTGAAAACTGTAAGGGTTATTACACTGAGACACCACATTGCATTCAGACTTTTGCTATTTGATCTATTTTCATTGGTCTAACAACAAAATTGACATCCTGTCTTCACTTTTGGAGGTGGTGGGGGAGAAGAAGACTTATCAATACAGTACAGAAATACCAATATTCAGAAAACTGTTTACAGTGCCTTAAAAAAGTATCAATAGCCCTGGAACTTTTTCATATTTTGTCATGTTACAAAAACTTTGACATATTTTGATGTAATATGATATACCAAGACAGAGTAGTGCATGATTGAAAAAAACAAATATATATTTTTGTTGTTTTGTTTTTTTGCATATATACGTTCACCCCTCTTTACACTGAAACACTCTCCAAAGCAAACGTCTGCCCACCCAGTTACCTTCAGAAGTCACTTAATTGCAATAGAAGGTGTGCGATATGTGGAGAATCAACAAACAGCATTTTGAAGACATACAGACAGGTCAGGGAGAACGTGCAGGGGAGCTTAAAGCAGGGTCGGGTTATACGATAATATCCCACACAACTGCAAACATTCAAAGACATCTCAAGGAAAGCATCACTCAGTGAAGCAGCTAAAAGTCCTGTTGTACCTCTGGAGGAGCTGCAGAAATCCACAGGGAAGGTGAGATAATTCCTTGAATAATATTTATTGTACACACCACAAATTGTGTCTTTATAGATGACTGGCAATGAGAAAACTGCTTGAAAGAAAACCTGACGCAACCTCATCAGCGGTTTGTGGTAAGCAATATGAGGTGCTAAATAAGGTAATCCTGGAATCTAGGACAGCAACTCCAACTATACAGCCATGGCTGTTATGGGTTGATTTAGACCAGAGCATATGTGTGGGCTATAATGGCCCAGTCAAAGTCCAGGCTAAACTTCAAAATGGATCATCACAGACATAGGTCAACCATACATACATCAAAACCTTCCAGCTGTAATACCTGCTAAAGGTGTTTGTTGTTTTTATTACAGTATTGACTAAGTGGAGGGTCAGGTCGGGATACAAATAAAATCACTCTTTTCAGATGTGTTTTCTATTGAAAAAAGTTCCTTAACCACATATTTCTTTACTGGCATGTCACAATGCATACTACTTTGTGTTGGTCACATAAAATCACAATAAACTACATTGGAGTCTGTGATTGTAAGTATTACAAAATATAGAAAAACTTAAAATGGTTTGCATGTTTGTAAAAAGCGTCGTATAGCACTAGAAGCAAAATAATTTTTGCTGTGCGTGTGTATTTGGATTGGAGGGTTTATCTGGATTATCTATCACCTAGCTTTCCAGGGGAAAGAGGTCAGGACATTTGATCACAGCACAGTAACAGAACGATGGACAGATTACAAAGACAGAGCAACACACGGACATTCAAACACCCAAACACAGGTACACTCCACAGATCCACATGCCAGCATGTTGTAATCCACCTCTCAGCCTGTCGGTTAATCAGACCAGATAAACAGGATCTGACCAATGTAGGCTGACGTTTAGACTGTTCAAGATTTAGTTAGAGGAACTTCTTATGGGGTCATTGTAGGTCCAAAACATAGGCAAGTAAAAGAGCAGATGAGCAACAACACATAATTATTTATGCTGTGCTATGTATTTACCAAAAAAACAAAGCCAGGAGTCCTCAGTAAAACCTTTGTATATCCCACTATTCTAAACCTTGTAAGGTTGCATTAGAAATAATTAATTGAATTAATACACTTCCTTAGGACTTTATCAGTCTCTCATATTGACAAAGAAAACTATTAACTCACTTTGTTACACTTTGTTTAAATGTGTACGTAGCTGTTAATCTCACTTCAAAACCGAGTGGAGGTCAGAAATCTGAGTGGACCAGTTACAAAAACTATTGAAAAGATTGTTTTCATCTTCAACCCACCTCTTGTAGATTTGCTGTTTGCTCATACCGTATTTAAGTCACTTTTCTTCATAGTTTGGCCGATCCTGCGACTTATAGTTAGTTGAAACTTTTATATGAATTTTAAATGGTAAATCATACTGACCAACATGAACCAAGTAGTAAACATTACCGTCTATAGCCGCAAGAGGACGCTCTAGGCTTGTCAAAACTATATGCTGCTCCTGTACCACTTAAGAATTGAAACATTATCTTATAGACAACAAATACTGAACACGCTTGTATGTTGCCTCACTGTTTCGGTCTGCATTCACGCAGCAGAGTGTTGTGTGGAGTATCTCAAAAGGAGAGCCCAGACTGAGACAGAACCTCGTTACTGAGCTGTCCGTGAAGCTAATAACAGTTAGCGCTAGCTTACAGCTAACCTTCCCGGTTGAAGTTGCTAGCTTGTTATACTAATTTACCCAATTCAACTACCCGGGCATTCATATTTTTCCGCCGATTGTGGATGCAATTCTGTATATTTGAATAAGTTATCAGATTAAATGTCAGTTTTTAGTCTTGGATTGTGTGAAATAAATTTCTAAATAAATGTGACATAGTCCGGTGCGACTTATAGTCCGAAAAATACGGTAATATTCAACAGTTTGTTGCATGTTCAACTCCAACAACCTCGAGGTGCCTTGTCTCTGTAAAAGAACTCCAGAACCCATCCACTAAAGTGTTTGACTGAAATTACATATTTGGGACGTTGTGATTAATGGCCTTTTGGCATGATGTGATACATACAGTAGAACATTGTTCCACGATTCAGGAGGTTTGTTTAGAAGAAGCTTTCTAAACTGTAGGCCATGCAGACTATATGTTCTTTTCACAAAAATGCATTCTCTAATCAGTCTGATCTAAAAGAGATATCACTATTTAACAGAAAGAGAAGGCGAAAGTTGGTTTTCTGTACATTCTCTTAGGATTTACTTGTTTAATCAAAGGGTAAATCTGCTGCTAAGTCTGCTCCTGGAAAATGTATTTAAATATATCAATGTCACAAGAAGATGACCAAACAATCCACACCAAAATGACAAAATGAACAAAATATTTGCCATCCTGGACCTTCATTCTAATGAACACAATTACCCGTATCCCGCAATCTCCCCTGAACTTTGTGTCATCTGTGTTTTGACTCTTAAGCTCTTCGTGTAAAACATTTATTCTGACCCTGAAAGGGTTTCTGTGCTTCAGAAACACTTGCATATATGGAGGACCATAACTGACAGAGAAAAGAAATAAAAGCAGAAATATATAAATGGCCCAATAAATAAAACAATACACTTAAAATGCACAAATTAATTTAGAAGGTGAGAATTTTATATTTAATAATATGTCTTTGTTTATAATGTCCCCTTTATTTGCTTACTACATTATTTAACTGACATTCAAATGTATTTTCGCTATTTCTAACACATCTTTTATTTATGCAATTGATTTGGAATTTTAACGAAAGCTTCCTGGATAGGAAGAGAAACGTCTTCAGCTTCAAAATAGAAGTCCAGTTGTTTTATTTTTTAACCTTTTTTTTGGATTGATCATGACCTGGGTGACTCAGAATCTTCCAACATCCAACCTAATACTAACTTCACAGTGGTCTCACAGCAGCCCCTTCCCGGCTGTCTCAAAAAACTAACGGCAGAAGAACGGGTTGCTTTCACGTAAATTTGCCAATAACACATGAAGAGTTAAGCTACATTTATTGCCAGAGCTGTCCTGGCAGACTGACAGAAGCAAGGCGGCCATACTTCAGTGCCACAGGGCCCTCTGGCAACTGCCAGCAGCCGAAGTGGGTGAAATGTCTTGTCCAAAGACAACAACTCAGACGGCCAGAGGTAGGGGATCAAACGGGCAACCTGCCGGTTATAGGACAATCCCCCTAACTCCTGTGCCACTGTTGCCCCAAGACAAATCATTAAGTACTTGCATCAACAGCAGGGACAGAACTTTCCTTCAGTAGAAGTTTTTTGGTAAATCCTGCTGTATGCTGTCCGTAGTTTTCAAAATAGTCCTTCCTTGGTAATGTCAAGGAAGGTTGTCCCTGGCTGGGAGCTCGCCATCAACAACAAAATCAAGCCAGACATCGTGCAGCGCGTGCACCGGGAAGACCAGCTGACGTGTGTCTCTTCTAAAAATGAAGTAGGAGGAGCTCCACTTGGTTTACTAGGTGAGGGGCAGGGCTCATGCCTATTGTGACAGAACAATCAAGAGGTTTTTGAAATGCCTCATTTTTAGACACCAACAAAACATTTAGCTATTGACCAAAATGAAAGGCTGCATTTCTTAGCTCTGGGACTGTTTCTAGAAGTACTAGTAGAAGAAGTAGACCCAAATGGCAGTACAAAAATGAGCAAAAAGTGAATTTTCAATAATAGGTCACCTTTGAATAAATAATGTGTTGGGAATAAAACAAAAGTGAAGGTTGATTAAATGATGTGTTAAATAAATGACAATACAAACAATAAATATGAAATTATGTCTCATTTTTAAATGAATTGGTAAATTTTAAGTTTATTGGTTTATACATTGGGATGTTTACATATTTATGCTTTTATTTTTAATTCTGTCATTTTGGGTCCGTCAGAGTCTATAGCCTGTTAACAGGGCTGCTTTCAGTTATATAGCACAAATACTTTTTAATGTTTAATGCTAAGTTCACTATTCATGCAGCTTCAGCAAACTGATGAGAGAGCTCAACAGAGAGAACCCCACCCTTCAACAGCAGACCCAGCTGCCAAAAGGGGCAGAAAAAGTAGTCAAGACTGATAAAGCATAAATCTCTGATTATTTCACAGCACTCTTACAACCTATCTCTTCACAATTTGAAGTCTGACATCTAACATCCATTATAGTTGAAGTAACCAAAAATATGAACTTTATCGGAGTTTAAACTGGAGGGACTGAAACATAAACCTAAGGACGTTCAACCAATCTGAAATGCATAAATTCGCCCTCTATAAATCTTCCCCCTGAAGGCTCAGAGTAATCTTGAAAGTATTACCTCTCTATCAGGATTATTTCTGAGGTAAATATCTACATAGGTTATCTATTTTACCCTAATATAGGCAGTGGAGGTGAAGGGGGTAAACAATCGCCCCACAAATGTACTCGGTTTCTTGGAAAATGTTTCTGAAGTTGAAATGCACATATTGTTAAGACAATGTTATTAAGACAAACAAAAAGTCACCTGGCCAAGAAAACAGACAAAAACAATACAAATTGCTCTGGGTTGCTAAATACCTGTTAAAAAGCACACAGCCTGGCTTATCTCATATTGCAAAGCTGGAACGTTATCTATGTAAAACTGTAAATATTTGTGGACCATAAAACACAATGCATGTGAGCAATAGTGTGAAAGTGGTTTTAACTGTTATTATTTACTTCTTTCTGTCAGAGAAAGTTTGATTTTCATTTAATTTAATATTTGTCAGTAAAAGCACCACTGATGGAAGCCAATTCAACAGAAAGCAGTGTTCTCATAAAAGCAACAGTTCTTCATACTAGTCTTTAAAAGTTTAAAGCAATGACAGTAGGATGGACTCACAGTGAAGCCCAGGTTTTATGGAGCTGATGTGTAATGGATAAATTATGACACGAGTAAAGCTACTAGGAATTTCTCAGATCTTATAAAATCCTAATTTACAAGCGATGTGTCATCTGAAAAGCAATGATAGGTTTGCTTTAAGGTGGTATAGAAATAAGGCCACGTCTAACACTAAGATAATAAAATTATGAAGGAAAACAATATTAGATAAAATGTATGGAAGAACATAGTAAGATCAAATTTTTCTATTTTTCATTTTACAGTAACTAAGTCGTTTACAACAGATATATCTGAACATGGCACTCAAGTTTGAGCACACAGAGTCCTGAGTGCGCTCACTAAAGTGCAAATGCGGCTTGGGCAAGAGTTCTGTTCAGTAATTGTTAATGGCTTTTAGCATCAACTATAATCATTCATGACACTTTCTCTCCACTTCCAAAATGACCTTGTACTTGTACTTCTTGGTATGTTCTGTCACCCCACACGACCCTTTTATTTCCTCACACACTGTTTGGGCAGGTCATATATTTCATGCACACAGTTTAACTGTGGTTCACTAAATATTTGTTGCTTTTAATGCGTGCGTGCACAGAGTGGGTGCCACTGCATATGTGTGATTCTGCATCTTAGTGGTGCTGTCTGTGGATGTGCTCTTTAATGCTATTTATTGTAACTATATGTTGTCTATTTAACCTCTGTTATTACTATCCGGGATTAAATCAGATTAAACTCTATCTGATTTAGCTCAGTTAGACTTACCAAAATGTTTTCTTTTTAGTTGTTTTTCTTTTCTTCCTTTTTTTTATTTGCTAAATACTAGAATATGGAGAGAGGTAATTGTTGGACATTGATTTCCTCAAATTCAAACATTTGCATGTACCAAACTATTTTAAACACTGTATATAATAGTTTGAAGGAGATAACCACAAATTTGACTCCTCTCAGCCAGTAGATGACAGACCCATGATTGTTTTGTTAGCATTAGCAAACAGTTAACTTAACTGTCCATAAGGAGAGCGGCAACATTCGCATGGCTTCTGAGCCCTTTTGCTTCTTTGAAGAGTAACTTATCCCTAAATGAACCTTTTTTTTAACTGTTAACATTGTTGTCTTAAAGAGTAATTATTTTGACAATTTACTGCATATTTGTTGAAATTCTTTTTTTTTTTGTCTAAACCTTAGTGTGGCGCCCACCTAAGGTTCAACAGTGTCTTGCAATGAATTTCAAATCAGTATTGCTATTGGTTAAAAAGTTTTTGTGTTGTCACTTGGAGAAACTGATGTCAGTAGCTCTGCTGCTATGAGGTACTGTATAAAAGCAGCTCTGTCTTATGCCTCGGTAGCAAGTGGGAATTTGAATAGTGAGTTTTTGCGGTCCTTCTATCGATTTTTCAGGTTAGCAATTTATTAGCTAAGCATTGAGTTTGTTTAGCATTTATTTTGCTTTTTTACTGGTAGCCCAGACCATGCCTAGTCCTCAGCTTGATTCTCAGCAAATACTTACGTTATATATCAGCCATGGGCCGCTCTGATTTTTAAGTATCGGCATTGGCGATGAAACGATCTGCATCATTCAAACTCAAGTTTGGATGGAGGGCAAGGTTGTCCTTTTTTTGCTCTGGTTGTGTATGGATTGTACGAGGATCTGCAATGTTTTTGCACCAGCAATCTGTTCGAGGCCATTTTTGAGTATGCGGGTATATGAATATGCCAGTATTTGTGTGTATGTGTGTTTGTGTCTGTGTGATGAGAACAGCTGCGATACAGAGCCTGTCGTGGGCGTGAGTTAATTAGTGCAGAAGATGATTGTGTTATTTGGGCGGCCGACCAGCACCGGGGTTCAAAGTGAAGGGAGGCAGGTGAGCTTGTACGGCCTGCAGCTGCATGTTAAACAACTCAAATGGAATCACAGAAAGGCCCGCGAGGGGGAGGAAACACTGAGTGAGAGAGAAGCAAGTGAGCAAAGGTGAGAAAGAAAAATTACAGAAAAGGGCTGTCAGGAGGGGTGGCAGATATTTTGAATTAAAAGTAGAAGATGCAACCACTCCTGGACTGGTGCAAGTTATCAAAAGATGTCCTTATTATGCTTAACATGACATTTACACAGACATGCAGTGCATAAGGGGCCTTACCAACTTCAGGGCAAAAATGTATATCTATATAGTCTCAGGAAGTTACTATAAGTTACAAACAGCATTTTCAAAAAAGGTAAGACGTTTTCTAAAAATTATCTTGTGAGATCTCTCCTGATAATTGTTCCATTTAGAAAACCTGGAAACATTTCCAGCAATATAGTTTCCTAAATATTGTACTGCTGCCAGAAGCACCGAATAGAAAAGAGTTGTGTGTTGGTTTTATTTAAGCTGATGTGTTTTAGCTCCAAATTTAAGCAAGATGCTTAATGTAGATTGATAACACGCTGGCTGTATTCAAAAATCCCTCCTGCCTTTGGGAGCGGTACATTCTCTAAAAGCAAGCAGCATGTAGCAACAAATGAAGATGGCAATGAAAACATTTATCTAGAGGTTATTAGAAATTGAAGAACTAAACATCAATATATTTTATCCGGATTTCTAATGTTATAGATTTACACAAAATCACTGGTGGAATAAAAATGGCAAATAGTTTTTTTTTTTTTTGTTGTTGTTGTTTTTACACATGAAATTGTGATGCATTCAGCCATCTTTACTATGATACCCCTTAATAAAATCAGTACATCCAATCACCCTCAGAAGTCCACTACTTAGTGTATATTTTTCACGTTTGCAGTTTACTCCCAGCATAAATATATATTTTTTCTATGAAGGCTTTAGAGGTTTGTTATTGAGTAGGTGTTAAGACAGTGGTAACTTTAGAAGAAATACAGATATCCACAGCTCGGGTGGGAAGATTGGCTGACTGGACAGCTAATCTACATTGCGATCCACAAATCTGTCCTTAATAGAACAAAAGTAACAAGAAGAAAGTAACCAGAAGCCTGCTCTCTAGTTTGCCACACACCATGTAAGGGACACAACAGAGGTGTGAAGGAGATGCTCTGGTCAGATGTGACCAAAATGAAATTTGTTTTGGGGGGCCAACAAGCAACATGCAAGTTAGATATGGCAGAAAACTAGCACCCTAAACACAGCATCCACACCATAATGCATGGAGATGGCAGCATCATTGGAAGAAAACCTGTTAGAACCAAAAAAAAGACCTGAGAATGGGGCAGAAGGTGACCTCCCAGCAAGACAAACCCTAGACGTTCAAACATGGGAACGCTTTGAAGAATTATGTTTATGGCCAAGACCAAGAAAATTATGAATTTGATCAAAACACGAGAATCTGTGGGACGAGTTAAAAACTGATAATCACAGGCACTATCCTATGAATCTGATGGAGATCATTTCAGCAGAGCTCATTACATATTACCATGCTGTTCAGATCTTGTTTGTGTTATTTATCTTACACTCCATAATAGTGCACTTCTTTATGCTGGTCTATCACACAAAAATCCATTTTAAAGATTTTAAGGTGAAAAAATTGAAAAGGTTTAGGATGTGGGAATCCTTTTCTTAGGTACTTTTTTTCAGATGTGAGAGATAATTGCTGTAATCTTTGTTGTTCTGCTCCTGAAATTATATGGTAACTGTTGCACTACATAGCATTGTGTAACGTGATCGTAGTTCAGTGCACTCAGGAAACATTTTCTCCATTTCTACAGTGTGCCACAGATGTACAGACACAAAGATAAAAACTGTTGTGAGTTCAGCAATTTAGGCCAAATGGCTGGACAGCTTTGAATACAGCCAAGGATGTGTCATGATCACCGCCATGAACCTGGGTAATTCTTGAGGTTCAGGATCCAAATTATATGACTTGAAGCATGCACACCTTGTGTGTTTTGGCAGGTTTGACATGCAGTTGGTTGTTGCTGGTTAAGTCTCTGTATCATTGGTGCTAACCACGACGTTCTCTTTGTGCTGTATCTGAGCAAACAGAAACAAATCAAGTCGTGTTTACCTGCTTTGACTGTAACGATGAGGGATGAAGCATAAAGACCATCCGCATGATGCATATTTGATAATATTGCATTAAGGAACAAGTTAGAAGTCTACCTTTCTCTTTTTACTGGACTGCTGTACAAATGGGTAGCACTTGAGTATGTTATTACACAAATGAATACAACTGCCTTCATAGCAGAGTGCTGACCTCTATGTCCAAACATCAATACTGTATTCTCTAACACTCCTTTAATTCTGAGCTTTTAATGCTTTTAAAAGGCCGGGGGTGTAATATCCTTTCATGATGAATGAATAGATGTGTTATTCATACCTGCTCTGGCTGGTTAGCGTTGGACAGCGGAATCACCATCCAGATTATGTTGAGGTTGGTGAGGGCAGCGCTGGTGGTAAAGGAGCAGGGTAGGATGGCCGCCTGGCCCCGAGCCACCTGGATGCTGCTCTGGGACACGGTCACTTCCAGGGCCTGGACACACACTGCATGAAGAAACAGGAAGCTGTGAGAGTCTTGGTTCAAAGAAAATAAATACACAAATAGCCGGGCAAAAAATATCCATGCTTATTGGCATCCCGATTAAAGAATGTATAAATAAGTCTAAAGTAATTCAGTTCATTTCAATTTTGTTCAAAGAACTTTATTAGTCCTGTAGTAACTAAATTAGTTGTTGTGATTAGTGATTCTGTGACTCCACTGTAGGATTTGGCCTAGAGTCACAAACTTCGGGCTTTGGGAGGTCCTTGATTTAATTTCAACTTATATTGCATTGTGCTGAAATTATCTTTTGAGGAAAACAACTGTTAGAAAAACTACATAAAAATAATCCCTAAAATCTTCAAACTACCCTAATTCAACATTACTCCTTCAAAGTGCAAGTTACCTTGTAACATGAAACTTTGTTGCGCATGCTTCAGTAGATCTTTTATATATGTAAAAGCATTGTTTCGCTTCTAAAATAAATTTGTGGTAGTTCTGTGCAAAATTACCATTATAATCATTGTTTTTTTTGGAGCGGACTCAGTCCAAACAGTGCAAAAATTCAATAAATTCATATTCATTCTTAAAAGGAGCAATAAGCCAAATTCCATTATTTTAGATCAAAAGAACTAAAAAATAATTTTGTGAAGAACTAAAGGTATCTTTTTAAACTATAGTTAAACGGCACATACTATCTCTCTGTGTTGTTCTCCAATCTCTTATTTGCCGGCCGCACATGCACAAACGTGCACATGCCCAGCTGCTAATCAGGGCTTACCCGCTTCCTGCGCATAAAATGACACCACCAGATACAAAATGGCAGAGAGCACACCCATCGCATCAAACTGTTCTCTTGCTAACAGCATCCGAAATTTATCAATTATGTACTTTTTCACGAGACATGTTCCTCTGAAAGGTGATGAGGGAGAAGGAGAAATGGGTGCAGAGTGCTAGAGCAGAGATAGAGAGAGGCATGGCTTGATATACATCTTGTTTTGGTCTACAGACAGTGCTCAAGCTCCACCTAGTGGTGAAAAATTGCTTATTGATCCTTTAATCGATGTACATAATCACAGAAAAAGCATAAAATGCATTTTCCCTCCATGTGTTTTCCAAAGGACAACTTCTTCCATAAAATACACAACATAATAACCTCCTTCCACTCACATGATAATAAAGGCATCACTACGTCACAATCCTCAACAACACTGTTTGCTGTGGATCACTTCCAGTTCCCAGGAACCTCCCGTTCTCGGGACCTGAGCTGGTTCTCACACACTCTGTAGTAATTGACAAGTTCAGGAAACCCACTATCTTATGATAGACATTCACTCACCAATGAAGATCAATCTATATCAATTTCACTAGAATGGCTATGCTCTCTCATCTTTTCCATTTCAAAGGATGGCTAAAAAGAGGTAGCCTTATCATTGCATCCTATTTATCTCCCACAGGAGACAGTCAAGACAAACTAAATAATAACTCATAGTAGGCCTGAGCAATTAACCGAAAATTTACCAATACCAAAATGTATGACAATAACCGACGTCATTTTGCACTTGTCAGTATTTTCAGTATATTTTGAAAAATGAAAAGAAAAGTAATTTTTGTCTTCTTTTTTTTTGGCAGTGTATAGGTAGGCTGGGTTGCATGTAAGGTCTGTAGTCACGTTTCTCGTCCCCATCCTATCTGAAAGAAGAAGTGAAAGAAGACGACGAGGTTGAAGAAATGTCAAATGTTGCAGTGCCAGTAGAGCTGATCAAGGATGAAGAGGAGCAGCTGTTAAGTATGTTTCTAGGGGGTTAATGTTATCGTTCATTTATCGTTATCGCGGTGAACTGCTTAGTATATTGTGATACTGACTATATCGCCCAGCCTTGGCTCATTGACACTTTTCATATGCAAAATGATAAATAGTAAAAAAAAAAAAAGTTTGTCTGTGGTCCAAAAATCATAGCACCAGTGATTTTAGTAAGAACAATGGTGTCTTAATGTGGGATCTTCCTACTCTGTAAAGAGATACTACCCACTTAGTTTTTGTTTTTTTGTTCAAAACAAATTTCACTGTGAGATTAGATTACTGAAATAGACTATTTTATTTGAGGCATTCAACACAACTACATACATACAATTGTGGAAAGAGTTGTCTGTAAATGCAGTCTAACCAGAGAAGTAAAACTGTCTAATAAAAGTTTCTTCTGTACTATAGAATCGTTACAAACATGGAGAATTACCTCCCTGCTTCTCATTTTATTCTATACACACAGACTACATGTAGTTTCCCTTTATTTTTTAGGTACTGGCTGCTGGAGCGTGTTCAAGCCTCCATTGGGTGTCAGGGAACAACTCAGAGAGGCTATAAGCATGTAGGTGTTCCATGTTTTAAAAAGTAAACACTATTGTTAACCCCCTCCGCGCATGTTTTCTTTATTCTCATTAAATGTATACAGCAAAACAAACATGGTGTGAGAAGAACAAAGTGACTCTTTTGCAATGCTCTCAGCAGAAACAAACAGACATCTACACCACACTGTGGAGGATCACATGAAAAATGGAACAGTCAGAGAGGGAAAAACGATGCGTTGTCTCCTGAGTTATTTGTATTATTTATCATTTTAAAACAATGTTAAAACTTCGTCACTTCTAAGTCGATATCAATGTGTCCTGAATAATTAGCGTTTTTTTTTGCTTCATTAAACCTTTATTTAGCCAGATAAACGACCCACTGAGATCAAGACCTCTTCCACAAGTGTGACCTGGCCAAGATAGCCAGCGACACACAAGACAGACAAAGCAACCATTAAAGTAATAAAGTATAAAGTAATAAGGCATAAAATACTGCCATTATTGTTACAGTAACAATATAACATTTCAAACATTAAAAGTTTAAGATCAACCTTACAAACTGGAATGAAACAATTTTTTTGATCAAGTGCATTGCTTCCGGTGGGCATAGGTCTGAAAAATCAACATCATAACTTATTTTTTGTGTATCGAAACAAACTAAAACGCCAAGGAGAAGCCCCACATCTGTACTCATCTGTCAGTCGTAACGAAGCCAGGAAGACAAATCTGTGCATGCGGCATCTATTTTTAGACAGGCTAAAGAAATTACAAATAAAATTAAGTTAGATCAAGCCTGCAAGCGTGCATCCATGTCCAAAAACCCAGATGGGAAGTAATCTTATCTAAACATGGTAAGGGGGTGGAGGAGGAGGTTGATGCACTGATATGATTACAAATAATTGATCACTTCCTGCGAATGGTCCCTGTTACTGATATTGTAAGATGATGATCCCACTGCAAATCAATCACAGAAACCATTGGATTGTGGTTGGGATTCATGCACTGAACCCATCGTATGCACTTCAGAAGTTGCAGTATTGCTCGGACCATAGGGAATTCAAAGCTTGAGAACATTTTAACAGATATTGGTATTGAACACTGCTGGCCTGTTCTGACAGCTGATCCCTGTTTCCCTGTCTGCCAGAAACCTGCTGGACCTCCCACTCTTCCCTGCTGCTGGCAGACATCACAAGCCCCGCGGTCTCACTGATGGGCCAGCGGGAGATAAGACTGCTCGGCTCTGTTGTGGTTCAGGCTCACGAAGAAGACTTCCCATGAATTATGCACCCAATTTCACTTAGAGGCATTGTATTCCCTGCAATGCCAATATGTATCATTTACAGCGGCACGATTCTCCTCTTCAGTGTAGCCGCTCAGCGTACGAAGTGCGGCGCCTTCTCCTCGTACTGTGTGCATCGCAAGCTCGCTAATTACCGCCATCACCTGTTCTGATATGCATGTGAGGTCGCCATTATAAATGCAATAAATGTTTTCAGTCGCTACACTAATCTGATCCTCTTATATCATCCGTGTGCAGTGTTCACTTCCTGGTCCGAATGCATCTACGTTCTTATTCGGGAAATCAACAGCGACGAGGATGACGTTCACGTTAAGAATTAGAAACGAAGAAGACCGTCCTAATATGCCTGGAAAGTTGGAGTAGAGGGCGTCAGAGAAAGAAAGCAAGACAGGAAGACATCAAGGAAAATAAAGATTCCAGAGGAGTGAAGATGGAAGGAGCATCTCATCATCTCTAAGCCTCCTCCAAGGCTGCAGTCTCTCAAGCCCACAACAGCTGGAGGGCTCATTTCAAAACACTGGATTAGAGAACCTTCATGCTCCAAGCATCTAAGCTCCCACGACCAAACACACACACACACACACACACACACACACACACACACACACACACACACACTTAAAAAAAAAATCACAAACAAGGGTACACATGGCGTTCATACACTGCGCCTTTTGAACTCAGAAGCATGCACATGAAATGCTACCCACTGCAATGAGTGCGCATCCAAACTCATCGGTCCATGTCATTGGCGACATGTATGGTGGGCCTTCAGGGACACTTTGAAGAGAGAGAGAGAGAGAAAGCAGCAGGAATTGCTTGGCATTGCCTCATTATTGAGCACATTTCTGTCAGAGCTTCTCGCCAGTTCTTCGGCTCCATGCTTAAAGTGCCTGGTCCACAGCTGATCCTCCAGAATTCACCCATAAATTCTTTGATAGGCAAAGGGTGAAGGGGGAGTCATTCACTCCCAAAAAAAATGGACTCCTACAGACATACATACTGTGTGCTATTAGGCTGCAATCAGATTCACACAGTAAATCTCTTTAGGCTATTTACACAAAAATGCATATTCAAATCTACCAGTTGGGATTATTTCTGCTACAGCTAAAATAAAAAATAATGGTCCCTGGGGAAGGCACATAACCCCAACCTGTCTACTCATCTGCAAATTGATGTATGAATGTATGCCGGTTTGTAAATATGACAGGATAAATGTGGCTCTATAAGCCACTTGTAGTGGTCGGATTCACTAAAAAGCTATCCTTAATTTCAGTCCATTCACCATTTGAACTCACTTGTGGATTTCAGTGGCTGGCAGTGCGCAGCAACAGGTTGGGGTGAGATATTGCTGTGTTAAACTATGCCATGTATAGAAGTCAGTAAAGCCTATGTGCTTTTCATTATTGTAAATGCCTGAGGTAAAGGATAACTAATTATTTGTAAATATGTAATGAAATAGGATAAAAAAAATTCACATCACTGGCAGATTTAGATTTAAAATAATTAAGTTATTTTCTGAATGGAAATGACACAGGCATCTCTCAATGTAAAAAGGATTATGCATTATGAAAAAAATGCCTGTTTGCTTAGGCTTTTGTAAAAAAAAAAGAAAAAAAATACCCTTCTGAATAATCAGTAGCAAAAATCTTTCTTAGTAACGGGAAATGAAACCTTTCTTACAATTCACAACCAGCTGTTTGCATGTTTCCATTTCATGACATTACATTTTGATGATGTATCTTTGCTGTCGTTGGGGTAGGAAGGCCTCCATGCCATCACTCTAATCTTTGGGTCATTCAAGATTCAAGTTGGTGCCCTGGTTGGACCACTCTAAAACATGTTAGTATATTTTGGCCATGGTGTAACTTTACACTGGTGTAATACCTAGGTACAACTACAGTAATTTTATCCTGTACTTTAGTACAGGATAAAGTACTTTAAACCTAGGCCTATTAATCTCCACTACACAAAAACAATTTATTTGGGAAACATGACAAAACTGAAATGCAAATATTGGGCCTTGTTTTTTTTTTACAATATCTATCCTCGGGGATGGGTCCGCCACATAGACTGATGAACATAGAAAGTATATAAGTGAGCTGTCCATCTCACTAGTTACCATCCAACCCGTCCCATTATCCTTTAGACAATCACCTTATTCAGTCACCTCTGACTGTAGCCCTGAGCTGCCCTAAGGCAACCTGACAAGTAAATTAAAACAACTAACTCCAAATGCATACCATCTACCGCCCATGGCAATGCATTGAAACCCAGAGACGGGGTTGAGCTGCAATTTTGCTCTCACTGGGTACATCTGCATAAATGCATTAGTTAAAACGGAGTTGGTGGTAAGCCCTTCATAAATTATTTTCAAGGATATAGGTAACTCATCTTGATTTAGTGTTGTCTAACATCTCCCTGCTAGAATGAGGTGCAAATAGGTGAAATTAGGGAGAGGGGGAGAAAAGGACAAGGGGATGCTGCTGCTTCCAGAGAGGACTAATAGCTAAACTGACCTGAGGCAACACCTGTAGTGCAGCGTAGTGAAAGAGAGACCATCAGCTCAGTTAAAAAATATGGCTCTTCCTCATCGTTTTGGAATCCAAGTGTCATAACTGCTGTTGGGTAATGCATGAGAAATCCACACACCTCGGAGAGGCAGATGTGAGCTCACTTTCTCTGTGAGGCTAAGGTGAAGCCCTGACGGGATGGAGAACTAATGTGTCCACTCTCTCTCTCCCTCCCTTAGAGACACAGAGAGAGCGAGAGAGAGAGAGAATCCCTGCACTGCAAGTCATTTGCATCTTGTGTTGTTTTTTTTTTATTCATGTGGCCTTTTTTTATTCACAGGCTTCACTTTTATTTCTCTTTCAAACAGATGCATGTGATGCTGAGATGGACTGTGATGAGCTTCTGGCACAGCTTAACTGGCAGGCTAGGACACACACACACACACACACACACACATACACACAATATGTGCACATGCAAAAGTCAGAAGACTGATTATGCTGCAAAGACAAGGACTACAGAAAGACAATACTTTTATACATATGTAAAAGTGATATGAATAAAATATTTAATCTTTGTAAGCCGTTATAAATATTCTTTATCTTAGACCTTGACCTTCCACCCAATAACTACAATTCTGAGCTGACGTTAAGCATTTCTTTTCTGTACGAGTAAGTATTACCAATGCTTAGCCACCTTGGGCAATGTAAATTTTCCTTGAATCTAGGTCTACTTCCTGCTGTAGGCTTGAAAGTTGAAAATTATTATTGGGTTTAATGTTTCAGCTGCACCCTTGGACCCAAACAACCGTTTTGATTGCCCTAATTCTGTTACATCCACGTTCAAAATACATCTTCTGGAAGATCAAAAGAAAAAAAAAAAGAATCAAAACCATGTAATTAACCACAGTAATGATCATATCTACGTATGGCTTCATGTGCTCTGACACCTGTGTCATCAAACAAACCAAGCGTTGTGTCCTGTCCGCCTGTGGACCCCAGGGCTTCTGGATGAGTTTGGTTATTGTGGAAGCGGACCTTGCCTGGTTGCCCCTGCCTGCGAGGCACCAGGGTGACCCAACAAGCGAGCAAACACATTCCTGTGAAACTCAGGTGGTGAAACTGTGTACCCAGCTGCTGGATCGCAACTCATCAAGCACTTGAGTCGGAGCGCTGAAGTGGTAAAAATGTGTTGACAACGCCAACAGTTTTCACTACAAAGATCTAATTATCATTCCTTGCTGTAATAACAATGCTATGCACTTGTAATCAATTTTGAAGCTTTTTTTCCCCCTCAGCATCCATACTGGTTTTGCAACACTTGTTTGGTTTTGGTCAGACTCTGTGCCAGGTGTTATTCTTTTACATCTGAATTTCTATTTTCAAAGCAACAGAATATTATGTTTTCAATGTCTTAACCAATTTACTGCACCCTCCACACTCATTGGCGCCCAGGGGAAAAAATTCAAAGATATAGTGCCATACTTACAAACAGTTTATATATAACCAAAACAATATTTTCAATTTATAGCTTATTCATGTAGCTTGCTTAGAAGATCTGGGAACTTTTATGTGATAATTCAGAACTCCCTGTTTCTCTGCAGTATAAATATGACATGGCACAGAGGCCCATTTCTCCTGCTTACTAAATGGGACAGAAAAGAGAATGTGACATTACGGTATAGCTTATGTGTCTTGTTTGTGTCTGTGTGTTATTACACTCTCAAGTATCAGTAAAATTTAAAGAACACTAAGGAGAAGAATTATCTGAAAACCAAATTATTCCAGATTTGTCTGCAAATGTTTCCTATTTACCATACTTCTTTGTTTTGAAATAGTTTTACTGGTCATTGATTGTAAAACGCCCTGCGACAGACTGGCGACCTGTCCAGGGTGTACCCAGCCTCTCGTCCATTGACAGCTGGAGATAGGCACCAGCACCCCTCACGATCCCAACAGGGATAAGCATGATGGAAAATGGATGGATGGATGATTGTAAAACAACATACAAGGGAACGAGCAGTTTAACCGCTCTTATTCCATCAACTACATTGCACCCCAACTCTGAGCGTTTTATTGAAGCTTTTATGTTTCAAAGTGAGAAAATTCTCCCCATTGTTTACTTTAGAAATACGTTGAGATTTCTTCTGCATACAAACTCAACACTAAGTGAACACTTGGATATCTTGTTAAGTGTTGTCCTTTCACATTTAAGTTTTTTTTTTAATACATCTTTCTGTACATTAATGCTGTTGACCTTTCAGGGATGTATTCATTGCATAACATTTGCACTTGCCATCTCCCTATATGCCTGAATGATGGTGTTTCCATCTCAAAGTAAACAAACTGAACCTTTAGGACAGGCTTGTTTGTAGCTAAAGTCCAAAGGGACCCTGGTACAAAAGGTCTTCATTAATATTTTACACAGAAACAAACGCTTGCACTCTCCAATTTGGATGATAGAACAGCATCTGCAAAAGCCTAAGCAATTGCATGTTATACCTATATGCACACTAGTAGTGTAAATGCTTATCATATCATAAATGTATTATCATCCAAATGACAAATTCCATTAAATTAACACAATCTTTTCCATTGTCTTTCTATTTTTATGCTTTGATTTTTTTTCACTATGATGTCTGGCCTGCAGACACATTCCCACTAGAAGAGCCGTTAAAACCTCTTCTTCTTCCTCATCCTCATCCCCTGCCCCACCCATTAGAGCTGATTTATTAGCCACAAATGCCAACCCCAATGCAAGGCTCAGCGACTAGCCTACATAGCCTAATACTCATCTCTAAACTGTCCTGCGTCCCACTACTGCAGCTTATTGCCGTGCCTAATGCACTGCTAGAATAAACTCATAGCATAAGCTTATGCATGTACCATTAGTCACCATATTTGTATCCTTAAAAATGTCCTGATCACGAAAAGGAGAGGTTGCTACATTTCTGCAAGGTTGAATAATAGAGTTATAATAAACGATTTTATAGCAAATTAAAAAAAACTCATAGCATTAGCCGAAATATAATCTAAATACAATACAGTGTAAAAGAACCGCTACTTGTTCAGAAATGATCAATCCCAAAGTACAATATTTTTAGAGCAACAACACCAAGATCAACCGTTGAGCAAATCAACTCATATCAACAGTGGGACCCTGTGATGGACTGGCGACCTGTCCAGGGTGTACCGATAATCGCCCAGTGACGGCTGGAGGTCACAGGTCATGAGCAGGTATTGGCATTGGATGAATGGACAATATTGGGACCTATACGAAAAAAAAAGGGGCAAACAGAAGTAGTGTGCTCGGATGGATACACTGTGCGAGCAGAAGGCTAAAGTAGGCCACTGCTCTTGTGCAAAGTTAAGCCTGAGCACTGGAAGACTACTGCTAAAGCAGCAAACAGATGGCTCCGCGCATGCAGCCCTGGACGTACAGCTAACACACACAAACACATGCATACAAGGCCCAAAACACACCAAGTACAAAGTTCAGTGAAGTACACTAATCACAACTAATCACATATATGCCGATTTAATCTGAAACATCCTCCGTTGCACTCACCCGTAGTTTGCTGCATAGAGAACGTAAAATGTTGTTTTGCAGGTTGCCAGCACATGCTCTTCTCTGTTTTAACTGACAGCTGAAGAACCAGACCTGGACTGCAACCCCCCCCCCCCCCCCCCCCCAAAAAAAAAAAAGAAAAAAAGAACAGACCCCCAGCTTTCTGTCAGTCACGAGCCACATTGTACCTTTCATACATCTCTGTGTGTAGTAACTCCTCTTTCTGGCAGACTGGCATGTTTGGCAACCCCGCCGCTGTCTGCATGTAAATCTAACATTCTGGCAAGAAGACAAATCTGCCAGTAAGATGACATGATTGGCAAGAGGCTTTTTTTCCCCCCTATTTGGCAACCGCCATGTTTATTTCCCTTTTAAGTTGTTTCCAATAGCCTGCTTGTGCCAAGGACATCACCAAATGAAACGGTAAGCTATGACTTATCTTGGCTTACAGGTACAGAACGTAGCCAGGTAATAGTCGGCAACGTACAATAAGCGCTAAAAAAGCAGCACTCCCAAGACTGCTTTTATGTCACTTGGATGGGGGCATTAATAGGATTCATTAGTCAGATTCCTTTGTTCAGAAGGTGTTAGTCTCTTTCCATCAACTAAATGAACCATTAAGCAAACACCATGACTTGTTTGAACAGACTGACTCCCCACGAACTGGTGCAAAAGCACTCCTTCAAAGTTCTCTTTAAAAAAAAAAGCCTTAATTGATGCTGCCAGGGCTTGAAACTGCTCTGCTGAAAACAGGCAACATGGCACGTTTTCCTTTATGTTGTCGGTCAAGGCTAGACTGCTGGCACCGCCTGCGACAACGACAGGTTAAGGCAGCCGCCTCAGCCGCTCCGTCGCCCAGCCAGAGCCAGCAGACAGCACTAGGTGTTCGATTCCTGGAACTAGCCGTTAGCCTTAGGTAAGCGTGTCTGATGCCGCTGTGTTGTTAATTGGCTCGAAGAGAGAAGATTGCTTCTTTCGCAAACTCTTTTTGCTCCCCTTTGTTCTCGACTTTGATGCCTTTCCCACTAACTCTCTGTGGTTTGATCTCTCCTTAGCTGCATTTCTCACCCAGTAGCTCTCTAAATGAGGACAGTGATTTTAAGGCCACCTGGGAGCATTAGCTCTTTTTTTTTTTTTTTTTTTTTTTGCTAGAGAGCTGGTCAGTGCAGCTCTCTAGCAACGGCGACCTATAATTATTTATTCTCTGATTGAATCACTGTGTAGCCGAACCTTGCTTAACTCAGTGCCACTCAGAAGCACTGTTAGAAAAAAAAAAATAACGTGGCTGAATGTTGCTGCCAGCTACGGGTGTAGCCTGGGAAAGTAGTACACTGTACTGGCAACACTCTGATGGTTATGGTACGACTGATTGCAGGACTTTTATGCAAAGAATTTGAAATTTTTTTGTTTTAAAACTGATAAAAATCCAAAGTGCTGATACTAGTATCTTTATCAAAAACTTTTCTTTAATGAGGAGCAACGATGTTCTAGTTGCGGAGCCTGAGTCTGAACCAGCTACGGTTCTTTGTCAGTAAAAACCACCTGGACTTTCAAGGAATAAGTCAGAATGAACAACATGAAAAGTGAGATTCATTATTCAGTGAAAGATTATATTACAGATTACGGTTGACAAAATAGGTGTTAATACCATAAATAAGTTACAAATAACAGAAACATTTACTGTAAAACATTTTAACAACTGCTTGGTATTTTGAACTATTATTGTAGTTGCTTTTTCCACAATGGATGCTATTAATACCAGGGATAGCATGTCGGGGTTTTAATTGTGCCGGACAGGTAAGTGATATCTACAAACACCAATTAATAGAGATAAGCACATCCAATGAGGAGTAGTGTCCTGCCTGCGTGACAGACAGAGATTTAGATTTCAAAAATAGACATTTTCCATTTGCTGCTTTATATAAAACATGCTAAAAATAAACAGAGCGCTGATGCATGGATGGTATTTAGGATTTAGAAATCTGCACGGAAGGTTCGGCTCATATGGGAATTCAGATAAAATAACATTATGTCATTTTGTGATGGAACAAACATAAGCATTTGAAATAATGGCAAAGCTCGACCTCTTCCTCTACAGTTCAATTCCATTGCAACATTTGTTTACAAATAATTATTTAACATGTAACAAAATCTAACACCCATTTTAAAGAAAAAAAGATGTGCATTGTGTTAAAAAAGAGCTGAGATGTGAACTAAGGGGTTTAAACATCTAAAATTAAATACTGCTCTCTTCTTTTTTTAACTTCCTGCATCAAAGCATCTCTGGAACTAGGTCAAATGGACCATTTGGAAGTTCTCTCTAACTGTGTGGACAGTTCTGATCCCGCCCTCCATCTCTTTGATGTGTGCTTGTGCCTAGGTGTTGACCGGCATGGTAATGCTTTCATACTCCTTCCACTTCTGGCTCAGCAAAATACTGGGAACAAGCGTGTGTTCATATTCTGCTCAGTGGCCAAATTTACATCCTATTTCATTCAGAGGATACTTTACTGTACTGTAACACACACACATACACACACACACACACACACACACACAGCAATGCAAAACCCTCCGTCTCTCTTCTACGAATCAGCAAAAAAACAGCTCTATAAAAGAACTCTCCACAAACACGCTGAGTGTGCAGTCTTCAGGCAGCGAGAGCTTTTTCCTCGGGCAGCAGAAGAAGCATGCAGTCAAAAGCTCAAACTTCACATGACTGAAGCAAGTTTGCTTACAATCGCATCAGATCGAGGCAACCTGTTGAGCCGAGAGCGTCTTTATGTAAAAAGTTGGAGGAAGATGGTTGATTGACTATGATACTGTACCATCATACTGTTAGCTAAGGCATTAAATGTATCACAATGTTGAAATATTTTAAAAATGTCTGCTCACTTGCTTGTGTTTACAGGCAACAAACGATAAATCTAAGCAGCTGCACTGTAACATACATCACAGCTCAATATCAGAAGCGTGGCAACACTTCCTAACTGGACAATGCCAAGTAATATTTTGAGGAAAATTCACTGACTGTCAAATCCCAACAACATGCTTAAAGTGTTTTCAGGGCAGCCCGACAAAAGCTAACATGGCTGCGTATCAGGGGGTTAGATAATACTGTTGTCAGCCTGTGACCTCTTCCCTGGTAACAGACCTCCTGTAAGCCTCTACGTGTGTTTGCATGAGTGGGTGTGTGTGAGAGTAAGTATGCATGTGCTTGACAGAGCAGAGTCCCAATGCCAAGCACATCTGCTCCGGACGCCTCTGGCGCTGCCATATGGCCAACTAAAACGCCTCCGACTCCCGCTGCACAGACAGAGGGAGTTTGCGATAAAAAGAGAAAATGAGCGAAAGTGTCCGTGCTTCGCAGAGAGACAAAAGTGTGTGACAGTGAACGCACATGGATGGAGTGGGGGGGGGGGGGATAACAGCTGGTGAGTGAGGAGCTGCACGTGTTGCCCATTAGGCTGAGTGGACGGATCCGGTCCCCTCCGAAACGCGGCCCTGTTTGAAACACCCTGACGTGACGACATTCCTCCATTCACACCGGGTCCAGGTCAAATCCGTGTTATGTAACAGCTGTGCCATTCTTAGCCACAGTCTTTGCCTGGCAGGAGCGGCAAATCAGGGGTCACGCAAACTTTATCCCCTTCAATAGTAAGTCTTCACGAAACTGCCAGCGCTGATGTTGAAGCAGGTAATTACAGAAGCTCCAGGTAGCGTCGGATGAAAGGAGACCAGGAATTATAACGAGACAAAAACAAGGATAACTAATGTATTTCTGAAGAGTACTGATAACAATACTGCAACCCTACCTGCCTACAAATCACACAAATCACCAAACATATTGCTGTTTCCTATTTAAATATGCTAAATGGATTCTCTTTTAACTTTTCAAAAGAGCAGAGTTTGTACTGAGGCTCAGATCTAGCTTACATCTGACATGTGCCCCTTTATGAGCAGGATGTACAGTATGCTATCAAAGACATCAAACCCTACTTTACAACTCATTACCCCTACTGTCCTCCACCTGCTTTCCCTCTCTTCTTGTCTTTGAAGATTCTTAATTTAGCGAGACAATGCACTGAAAGTGGCCAGCATTTTGGAAGTCTCATGCACCAACAACAGGCCTAATGTGGGATTGTTGATGGGGTAGCTTCCATAGATTAGTATTATTAATTATCATAATAATAATAATAATAATAATAATAATAATAATAATAATAATAATAATAATAACAATAATAATAATAATAATAATTATTATTATTATTATTATTAATTAGTTAGTTAGTTAGTTAGTTAGTTTTATTATTAGGGGGGGGGGGGGTATTTTTGATTGAATCAAAATTATTGCTCCCTCTGACAGAATACAGACTTTATTGAATATTGCATTTGATTTGTTTTGCAACCGGGTGCACTGCGCAGAAGCCTGAACCGTCCCTAATTTCTTTATATGTTGCTCTACTCCCCATGTTTCTTTTCGGAGACTATTTTAAAGTGGTCTTGATCAATTATTTTGTCTTTTTTAAATGTTTTCATAAAACCATTCCCTCAGCTGTATTCATCAAAAAATAACACCAATACTACATTAACGAGCACTAAATAAAGCTAAAAGCCAAACACATTGTGTTTCGTCATGTTCTGCTTTGTTTTTCCTATATATGAACCCCGACCCGAGACCCCAGCTCCACCATAGTGGGCCAAGTCTCGTCCCTCCTTCTCTTAGGCTTCATGAAGGCTTGTGACCCAATCTTTGTTTGACCCGTCATCCCTGTCAAGTATGGACATCCACAGCGGTGAGACTCTATTCAACACCCTGAACATCTCTTTTCCGTACAAAGTATGTCTTCATGACCACTAGATACAGCAACCATCAAACATTGCATTCCAAGCAGCGCTTTCCGATATTCACAGGGCCCATACTAATGTTGCAGTCATGATAAATTGTGCATCCTCTTCTTAGAGATCGATGCATTGTTAAAACGTCTACATTCTATTTTAGTCTCTCTTTTCAGCCTAAACCAGCACTGTAGTCCACACACAATAAAAGGTGGTGGTTCAAAATAAAAGCACAGTAATTGGATTTGTGTGTTGATTAAGTGTTACATGCAGGGTTTAGTATGAACCACAGTGGGCCAGTCCAGGACGTCCAAAGCCCTGTTTGTGACCTATAGGGGTCTGCTTGCGAGCTATATGGGTCACATAATTCCCAGGTCTGCTTACAATACTAATCAAAATTGTTCTTGACTAATCTACTTTAGAATAGCAATGTAAGTTTGTAAGCTTGAATTAGTTGGACGTTATTGTTTAGTGGTTCATCAACCCATTCACTTGTAAATTTTTCAGATCAAAGAAATAGACTGGGAACTTTTTTTACAAGCTATCAATAAACAGAGGCAAATTTTAAAATAACTTTAAGACCCAGAGAAACACTGTCAACATCCATCTATACAATTACAAGAAAACTGGTCCTGCTGGGTGCCTCCTATAAAGAAAGCGGGGTCATCCAATTCTTTTTCACAGTGTTGTAAGCAGACATTCTCCAGCTCCCTCCTTTACTCCCTAACTTTATCTTCCTCGCTCTCTCTTTCTTCCTTCCTTCTTATCCTTCACTGACTGGGGCCTTTCATGAAGACTGCATTAATATGGGGAAATCAATACTTTCACAGCACTGGCTTTCAAGAGGCCAGTGGTGAAGATGGAGATGACGGTGGGCTAAAGCTGCTTGTGTCTGGGAATGAGTGAGTTTGTCTTACTAGATAACCACAAGGACATCGATTCTTTTGAGCATTTTTTATGTGCACCTCCCGGGGATCCTTATGGTCTGACTGATTGGGACAATGGCAAAGGCAAACTGATCTACTGTGTATCCATGTTTAGGTCTACGAGCAACTGGTCCTGTAAACAGACTGTCTGAGAGGTCTGGTCCGATAAGGAATCTTGATCAGGTTTAAAAAGAGAAATGTACTCTGTTAGAGAAACTGAACTCTCTCTCTCTCTCTCTCTCTCTCTCTCTCTCTCTCTCTCTCTCTCTCTCTCTGAGAAAAAGTTTTGCTAGTAAAGTGAGGACTTTGATGCGTGTGTACATGCGCGTGTGTGTGATGTTGTTTCAAATGATTTCTGTAATTAGAAACACACTTCCTGAAATCAGTCGTTTGATCGTGTTGCTTATTTTTCTTTCAGACTACAAATCTTATGGCTGTAGAACATTAGCATAAATGGCAGCCTACATCCAAAGATTACAGAACAAACTAAATTATTTAACTGAAAACAAGACCTGTCATCGTTGTGCAAGTCAACCAAATCGCACTGCGGTATCAACTGTTGCGCTGCGGGGGGAGAGGGGACGTTATGGAAATGAACCCATGATGTCAAAAATAGGGCGGAAAGATTTTCTTTCTGGTTTATTTTTTTGTTAAAATAACTGGACACATTTGTATTACAGAATGCGTTAACTTTTGGTTTTGATTCTGACAGTATGCCATAAATTACTTCAATACAGACTTATATAGAAAACATCCATTAATTGTGTATTCTGACACTTTTGACTTTAAAAAATATCCAATTCATCATTGAGCAAATAAAAGTTCAAAGTGTTACTCATTCTGCTGTCATTTACAACATACAGCTGCAAATTAAAAATATATGCATACATCACTTATTAAGAAATACTGAACATGATTCTTCCCTGGTGTAATCAGATGTTGTGCTTTGTGGTTCAGTCATGTCATAAGCCAGAACTTACTGGGAGAAAATATTTTTGATGGCCATAGTTGAGTTGTAAAACAAAGGAAACCCACTACTTGACACAGCAGATACACTAGAGTTGATGACTATTTTTTTGCACATCTATTAAGAGCATTCTGCATTTTAATAAATGTTGCAGTGTGATAAAAATGTGTGGTTTCTTTGCCTCCAGTGATAGAGAACTGCTGGGATGATCCCACACTAGGCTTTTCCTGCTTTTCAATGTTATGCTTCTGCTTTAAATTTACAAAGATCTAGCATTTTGTTTTCCACAAATGCAGTACGTTACACTCACATAATCTTCTCGTTGAACCTTTATTACTACTTCACTGCTTCTTTGCTACTGCTAATCACACAAATAATGTGCAAGAATGTCAGAAACGCTGTCAGTGGAATGAGGTTACATCTATTATTTCTTAAATACCTAAAGAAATTTGCCCTTTTCTGAAGAAAGGAGGAAATATATATTTCACTTTGCTCACATGATCTGTAGGACTTCCTAAAAATGTATTAAAGTTCCTTTATGCTAAATCTCATGCATACTAATTAAATCATAGGTTTAATCCAGTGGGGTACATATGGTCATAAATTATGTGGCAGAGGAGATATGAAGGGTAAATTGATTGATTTATGTCTTCAACAACATTTTATCCCATTTGCCCCTCTGATTCACCCATTTACATAGTAATTGCAGCTGGCCGTCATGCAATGAGCCGGTGGAGCATGTGGATGGGAGCGGTCAGGAGTGGAACAGCCAGCCATGAAGCTAGAGGAAGACAAGTTTGACCTCCAACTGTTTATTACTAAAAATGAGACGTTTTATACCTGAACTGTGGGGTCTGACAATCCAAACAAAGCTGTCCTCCTCCGTTTTCCTGTTTTTTAAGCTTTCTTTCTCAGATATATCATCCAAATATAGTACAGATATATTTACTTTCGTTGTGCTCGTTGGAGGCTTACAGCAAAGTAGGTCCATTCAGGGTCTATATATGGAAGCTGTGGCACATTATCCTTCAGTGATCTATCTCTCCAGCACCCTTTCTCTGGGATACTGTGCCGCTCTCATCATATCCTGCATGAAAGGGAATACTCATACGAGAATGTCACTGAAACACGTCATATTATTAATGGAGCTTAACACCCGCGTGATGGGGGACTTAAAACATTGAAGATTGCACTAACTGTTTCTTACCTTGCGCAGAGACAGGGTGTCATCAGAAACAAGGAACTGGGCTGAGCATTTGGCAGCCAATCACAGTTTTGGGTGTACGATAGTTTCACGTGAAATGGCGGGTTATTTTCAGTGCTTTCCACGTCTGGACCAATACCACTCAGTCATTTTTTTGCGGCAGTTTAGGAGCTCCATCAAGTCAGACACACTTTTCCCATGAATATCTGCGTTCTTTCAAACACACACATACTGTACTGAGAACACACACATGGAGAAATCACACCCCTCAATAATCAGCTGAGCTATTCACTGCTTGGGGCTACACACAGAATGAACACATTCATCACGTAATTACTGTGGAGGCAGTCACACACTTCATCAGTCTATTCCTGTCTCAAAGAGCCCCCGAGAGAACAGCAAATGCATAAGATTTCCAAAAAGATATTACGGGATTCTTATACCTCCGTTTAAGAAAAGCAAAAGAAAAAAGAAAAAGCAGGACTTCCACAGCATTAAAGTGACATCTTGACTGATTCAATCTACGGGGAAGAAGAACGGGATTCAGAAAAGGCGGATACTCAAATGTATGAAAAAGGCGCCGAAACCTCTCTTATAGTAGAAAAGAGTTTTATTTATTTATTTATTTTGTTAATCTAACAGTCTCTTCCTCAGGGGAAGATAAGTGGCAATCAGGGACAAGGCTGAAATCGCAGCAGCTGGGTGAGACATAAAGCCAGCGGCATTTGTATGGAATATAATGATATAATGGGGAAATACAAAAGGTGAGGCGTTAATGCGGGGTGATGTATGGAGCTGTGGGTGAGCGGACCAAAGACTGACACGTGGTGCGTAATGGAAATCAATGGCGTTGTAAAAGCAGCAGAGCGATGAATGGCATCCTGGACCTCTGAAAGTGAAGGAAGCAAAGCCGTCTGATAAAGTGCAGAGATTAGCGAGGAAGGGATGGAAGGGATGGAAGCTGATGGATGTTGGCTCACATAAACCAGGAATTTGTGAGACTTTTAATGTTTCCAAGCAGAACAAAAAGGAGTATTGATTTTTGTGGTCATGTCTAGTATTATTATTATTAATAATAATACTCCGCTTATGCATACTAAAATACAAAATCGTTTTTAACAAAACATACTAGTTTAAAAATAGTTTTCTTCTTTAGTTTTGAATATTAACGCTCAAGTTATTGGAGTATGCTTCACTGATATTTGATCTACTGCCCAGATTTCTGTGAGGACCTATGTATCTGCACTCTGTCTTTTTAGCTCAGGGAATGGTTTCAGCTTAATACATTTTTCAGAATCCTCATTAGCTATTTAAATAAGACAGTGGAGGGATCATTTGTTCTCATGAAGGAATATTCATTTTTTTTCTTGGTGCATCCTACAAATGGAGATTAGCGATATGGGGGCAAGGTGATGCCTGGTATGACATACTCACAGCATGGATACCAAAAGTAAAAGTGCTGCGGTGTCATAGGATTATTGTGTTACCAGAAAAATCTCCCTAAAAGAAATAATAATATCAGTTTGTTTTAATTTAAAACAGAAAGGCAAAAGTTCTTCCTAATCCTGCAAAAATGATCTAAGATATCAATTTTTATTTTTGTAAAATGCGCATTGTCAATCGTCCCCTACCTACTATCACAATTCTAACGCACTTTAGACATACATGTTTGAATTCATAGCATACTTTAGGGAGGAGAATGGAACAGGGCACGGAGAACGTTGCACGGTCCCCTTCTGCTCGCCTGCACCCGCACTGCTTCAACGGCGACTGTCGGTGTGGGGACAGCCATGCCAACAAGGAGCCATCGTTGTCCGACTTCATAAATGCTCTACTGGAAGAATGGTCAGATATTCCCATGATCACAGTTCTCAACTTTATACACAGGATTCCCAGAGTCATAACAGTCGTAGCTGCAAAGAGGGGCTAAGGCTAATAGCACAGTCTGTGTAGCAGGGCATGTGATCCAATACTTGCCGTATCATATTTCATTTCTAAACAGACACATGTCTTTTCTAGAAGTGAGGGGAAAAGTCAAGAATGTTTCTCCAGCCAGCTGACCAGCAGTGTGCAGCAACTAATGGGGAGGAAAGACCAGCACTACTCGATTAAAGTCAATGACAACGCTGGTCACTTCCAGAACCTTCTCTGAAGTGTCTTTAAAACACTTCAATCCACAGCTGATATGATGGATTCTTTTTTTTTTTTTTAGGTTTTGAAACCATAATATTGGTAATAATTAATCGTAACAATTATTTCTCTTCTCAAGAAAAAAACATTTTTACTTTCGCAACGCAAAGTGAAGATTAGGGATCCATGAGTTCTCTGTGTAGATTGGCATATCCACAGAAAGGACAGTAAGAAATAGGAAGCGCTAAAATAAGACGCCATGAAAGGATGAAGAGTGAAGAGGAGCCTTGAATAAGCTGAGAGAGGCGATGGAAATGGCAAGGTGACACTGCATAGGCTGAAGAAAGCATGGGGGAAAAGGAGAAGCATATCACAGTGACTTGGAGCCGTGTTTTGCTGTTCAGCCACATAAATCCTGACACTGAGCAGCTGTAAAAGTAGAACTCCGTAAGGCAGGTACACTGGGAAAAAAAAGAAGAAAGCTTCAGTGTGCACCTTCGATGTAAACCTTCCTCACATCCAAATTTATACTGCCCATAGTCACTCTTTTTGTTTCCAAACTATTTTTGTCTGTATAAACAGCAAATCATAATTTGACACCACTATTATTATAACTTTCCCTTCTATGTAGAGTTTGGGAGATGGTATTTTAGAAATGAGGACACACCTTTGTATTCAAGGAAAGTACAGCACATCCACCTGTGAAATTATTTATTCAGACCTTTCCTCCCCCGACAAACCTGCTTCCTACAAACAACATTCACATGCAAACAGTTTGCAGTGGTAGTAAAATATTTTGTTCACAGGTAATATAATTAAACAAAATTAATAAATATGCATCCTATATGACAGTTTTATATGTGAATTGTAGTCTTTATAGCATATTCAGGTGAAACTTACATGAAAAGACTAATGCTGTACCTTAATTTCTGCGGAAAGACTCTTGAATTGATCAGTGCCTTTAAAACTAACCACAGCTTGTTTAAAACGAGACATTAGTACCATTATGTGTTTGCTTTATAAACATATCAATATCATTTTATGGGTTTAAAATACTTGACAATATACTGTTTAAATTGTTTTTTTACTTCCTTCATAGTAAAGCAAACTTTTAGGGAAACACTTACTGAAAACTGCTAAAGTATTTTTGTGTTTGTGTACCGCTTAAGGTTAATGAGTACACTGTGCTGTAGGAATTTGCCACAAGAAATGTAGGCAACAGTACACTCGACTATGAAGGGTAAAACATCCACGGAGAGTCAGAGCGGAGTCCGCGAAGCTGACAGAATGTACACAGCACGCCCAAGTGTGTGGGAACCTTTAAATGTTAAATGGCTTGTACTTGTATAGCGCTTTAACTAGTCTTGACGACCTCCAAAGCGCTTCACACTACAGTTCAGTCATTCACCCATTCACACACACATTCACACCCTGACGGTGGTGAGCTATGTTAGTAGCTACAGCTGCCCTGGGGCAGACTGACAGAGGCAAGGCTGCCATGCACTGGCGCCACCGGGCCCTCTGACCAGCAGGCAATGTGGGTAAAGTCTTGCCCAAGGACACAATGACAGAGACAGTCAGTGCGGGGGATGGAACCAGCAACCTGCCAATTGCAAGACGAACTCCCTAACCTCTGTGCCATGTTGCCCCTCTGTGCCATGTCGCCCCCGGGCGCATGCTTTAGGCAGCCTGCGCCCGGAGTACGCGCTAGCAACTATAAACCTAGTGAGTTAATTCAATATAAAAGTTTATTTTGGCCTTATGTTAGAAACAGGGCAGTGTAGTCCAACTACTATGTCATCCCGACAGAAATGGATAGCTCTCTCTTCCAGAAGAGAGCGTTGTATGTGAAGGGGCGGAGTGATATTACACACTTGGGAAGAATATTTAGCGCCTTATAATCCGGTGCCCTTTATGGTCCAAAAAATACGGTAGATGTTGGGCTGAACCCATAGGAGCAACTATTCCAGACACAAATGCCCTGGTTAGTGTAGTGCACCAATTACAAATTAAGAATCAAGACGTGTATTGATCAAATGATTGACTAAATCCATTGAGTGACAATGTAATTTCATTAAGTTGCACAGTTGTAAATGTCCTCTGAGAGAGCAATAGCTCTGAACTGTTGCTTTTCCTTTTCTTTTTTTCTTTTTTTTCTCCCCCTCCCTCGCTGTGGACATCAGAGGGAGGCGGGAGCAGTATCACTCTAGAATTTTGTTGAGAGGGCTAAGGAAACATTTCCCATCACTGGATCATTTACATTCAAATTAATTCCATCAAAAGCAAATCAGAATATTCAGTAAGCCAAGAGTTGGGCTAGCTGTCGTCATCATCTTCAGTGATGAGGAGAAAGAGAGGCAGGAGAAAAGATTAAGGAGGATACAATGAAATCAAAGGAGAAGTGAGGTGAGTATTTGTGACTGAAATTAGCATCTGATTTTGAAATCTGAAAGAACTGGAACACGAAGGCTCACAAATTAATGATGACGGATTCCTTTGGAGGGGCTTGCCACAGAAAATGAGACAAGGTATAATTTGCACACAGCTCATAAAACAAGCTGAAATGATGTAATTCACCCATCACCTAATGCTCACAATCAATTATTTCTGCACCACAGCAATCATCACCATTGATCCATTCAAGTTAATGTTGCAGCTTTGAAGCCATCCAGAACCATGCATTCACACTCACACACACACACACACACACACACACACACACACACACACACACACACACACACACACACACACACACACACACACACACACACACACAAGACAAACAAAGCTCTGGGGCAGGCCAGAGAGCTGCCCAACAGATTGCCTGCAGTGCCATAATTGCATCGCATGTCAAAAATGCTAATAAATAAATCAGTGATTACTCTCTTTTGTGAAGTGCTGCAGCCCCATTATTGAATATTCATGGAGGTAAACACATCCACAGAATGCAGGGAAATGGTCTCAATTTACATTTTTCTTTTTTTTCTTTTTTTGCTGTATGCACAAACGGGCATAAACTATCTGAGTGTCTGCTGTGTGCTAAGGTATAAAAACTCTGATTTGTCATGTTACCTCCAGGCTTGTTTCACATTTACACAAATATGTTGCTGTGTATGACTGCCTCAGTAGGTTCTATACAGAAATTCTAAGCTTAAAATTGACTTACAGCTAATGATTATTAATCCTTTGAGGTAGGTGTCAAAACAAGACAGACATTTTATCATTCCCACTTCATTGTCTAGGTATGCAACGTCTCATTAGCTCTCTTATACCTTTGAATTTTCCCTTTTTAGGGGTCGCCACAGCAAGTCGTCTGTCTCCATCTAACCTTATCTTATGCATTTTCGTCTTTCACACCAACTACCTTCATGTCCTCTTTTACTCCATCTATAAATCTCTTCTTTGGTTTTTCTCCAGGACTCCTGCCTGGCAGTTCTAGCCTCAACATCCTTCTACCCATGTACCAACTATTCCTCCTCTGTGCATGTTCAAACCATCTCAGCCTGGCCTCTCTGGCGTCATCTTCAAAAACATCTGACATAAACTCTGATGTTCTCCTTCCTGATCCCATCCATCCTCATCACTCCCAAAGAGAACCTCAACATCTTTAGTTCTGCTACCTTCAGCTCTGTCTAATGTCTCTTCCTCAGTGCCACTGTCTCTGTGCAACATCGCTGCTCTTAACATTGTTTTGTATACCTTTCCTTTGACTTATACCCTTTTATCAGTCAACACTTCTGTCCACCTGTTCCAACCTGCCTGGACATATTTCTTCACCTCTTTTCCACACTCGCTGTTGCTCTTGTCTATGCCTGTCACGATAAGCAATAAATCAATTGATTACATGATAAATTAAAGTGATCAATAATTTCCATTTGCACGCATTCTTGTTTTCCTGTGTCTTCCTCTCTTTCTACTAAAGATACCGGATGCCAAACGGTTTAGCTTCTGTGCATCGGTCTCGGCTCACCCCTTCCCTCCTCATTTCCTCAGCGTAGGCAGAAGTGAACTCTTGTATCAAGTATTTGCCAGGCACATAGTCCTGTTACGTACCCTGAAGTGTAGCATGAGAGCCCTGTTAGGGGTAGCAAGTCAGAGAAGTCCTAGTTGTGATTTATGGAGTTTATTTCAAAGCCGAACCTGACAGCTGTAGTATGGGAGCGCTTTGGATTCAAGCCGAATGACCGGGGTGAATTTCTTAACCTGTGCAAATGTGGCATTTGTTGTAAAACAGTAGCCACTAAACACAGCAATAAAACAAACATGCAGCTACACCTAGAACATAATCATCCGATACAGTTTTCCCAGCGGGAAAACTACAACCAATGGGCCTTGTCCAACTCCCCGACTATCCACCATTACTGAAGCGTTTAATCAACAATCAAAATACAAGAAGAGTGGTGAAAAGTGATGCGCACTCACAGACAGTGTCGTTTAGGGTGACCAGACATCCCCAATTTCTAAGAACAGTCCCTATTTACGTAGGACGACCTCACCCCGATTGAAGCTGTCCCCATAAATGTCTCCAATTTCAGCGTTTTATGAATGAGAACAAAATGTTGCGTGAGACAACAGTTATCGTGCTACCTGGTCGTGCTGCTGTTAGTGTTAGAGGCAAGCATGCCGCTACCCCCCCATGGCATATTTAATAATGTTTTCCAGTGATGTTCTTGAGGAATAAAAGTTCATTGATCTTTGAGAAGTTTACTTGCATTTTTATGCCAATATCATTATATTAGTTGAAAATGGTCTCCTTACGACAATATTACCGTTTATCACAATAATTACAGGGCATATTTATTCAGCAAAATTTGTTGACCCTAAGAACTTAAAATCCTACACCATCTTTATCTCTGCCCCATGTCATTTCACAGTTCCACTTGGGTCCGTCTCATTCACACGTGTTCTATCTTGCTATGGCTGAGCTTGATTCCTCTCCTTTCTAGGGCAACCCTCCATCTCCCTAGATTTTCCTCCACATGTCCCCTGCTCTCACCGCATATCACAATGTCATATGCAAATATCCCAGTTCATGGAGATTCCTGTCTAACTTGCTCTGTCAACCTGCCCATTACCACAGCAAACAAGAAGCGGCTCAGAGCCAATCCATTTTGCAGCCCCACTTCTACCTTGCACTCCTCTGTCACACCTACAGCACACCGCACCACTGTCTTACAGCTGTAATACATGTCCTGCACCACTATAACATACTGTACTTATCTGCTATCTCCAATCTTCCTCATACAATACCACAGCTCTTCTGTCGGCACCCTGTCATATGCCTCAAAGCAAATGCGGCATCTGTAGTACTTTTTCTTGGTATGAAATCATACTGCTGCTCACAGATCCTTACTTTGGACCTCAGTCCAGCTCTCTCATTGCAGGTAGTGTGTGTCTTCTTAACTGATTTCTTCTGAGAACACAGTCCTGTACATTCTTGTTCCTTCCCCAAGTCTCCTTATCAACTTTCCTTCTAGAGAAAACTCCAAGTACTCTCCTACCTGTCTCATCAGTATAGAAGTAAAATTGTACCACCTTCCTGACCTGTTTGGCTCACTGTTGGGCCTTTGTGCCAACAACACCCTCCCATCGGCTCACTAAGTCTTTTGATTTGCTTCAAAATCACAATCAGTTAAGGAAGAAGGATGTTACTCTTCTCTTTTCTCTCATTCCCTGGTGTTGGTGTCCATCTGTGCACCAAAAGTTTAATGTATGACAGTTACACAAACATGCATGCAATACGCACACAAACATGCGCATACACTATTGATGGCAACTTAGACTGCATGATTACTGTGACTCTAAGCTGCTTAGGGGTTCTGTCCCATCTGGCTCTGGTGTTTGCGGCATCATTCGCCGCCCCGCTCACCCCATACACACATTGGCCCTTTCTCCCATCCTCATGCTTCATCCACCATCATTCACTGCTCGCTGTACTTCAACACACAGTCACAGAAGGGAGAACCGAGGCGGAGCAAAAGGGATGGTAATCCTGCGTAATCTGGGTTTACCAACTATTAGGGCTCTGTGGTGTTTTCTTACGTAATCTAATCATCCGTAGAAACGTGCAGTCATCAACCTGAGCGGGTTTGGATGTGTGTTTTAGTGTGTGCGCGTGTGTGTTTTCAGTGGAAGCCAGAAGGGATGCCTCTTTTTGCCACCTGGACCATGTGTGACGAGATCCAAACATGTGCAAGACCGAGTTCCTCACACTAATATACAAAAATATAGATTACAGTCAAAAGACACATGCATATGGTATGTGGTGCTTAATCCACGTGCTTATTCCACAGACCCTTCCAACCCTCCCCCACCTCCACAAACATGTGTACACAAAGTACACGTGGCATCTTGCATATACGTCATTGCTTCTATGACCATTTAACATAATAGAATACTAGGTAGAGTACATCCTATTGCCAGCTGAAACATGCAAGGCATTTTCTGAGTCTGTCTTTGTGTTCTGTTAAACACCAAGCTACTTGCGGCTCAATGAAGATCCTTTTAACCGTTTAAATTACTGCTGAAAAGGTATTGCTATTTGTTAAGTTCTACCAATCAAGCAATGTCATTTACTGATAATTTAGCCTTAAATCAAAATCAGTACTATACCCTACATGTATACACGTTTCTATCAAATTACCCCAAGCATTGGTAATGAAGATGTCTTTTCAGAGCCCACCATAGAGAACAAAAATTACTTAATCACCTCAAAGTATCCAATGATCTTTTAATGACCTATGCTAATGAATAAGTGTGCATTGTTATCCTTATAGAGCTCAACCAGGCGTCTAATGGAACAGTTACAACTCTCTGTTAGAGAAACTAATGTATGATATTGTGGAACTGCACTAATGTACAGTCCACATGATTGTTTGCTTGGACCAATGTTGTTTTGTTCATTGTTTTAGTTATAATCTAATCTATAATCTAATATAAATGGTATGCCATTATTTCCATCTTTATGCAGGACACACCCAGGTACACTTATTCATGAAACCAATAAGCAGGATAAACTCCACAAACAAGCCCAAGGGACATTTCTGCTTCTAGAAATCTAATTGTTAAGATTGTTGTTATCTAGGGAAATTAGTGATTTTAGAACTGGTTTGCAAATCTACAAGTCAAGATATTACCTTTTCCTCCAGTTTTTCTGTCAGTAACCATGGAATATTTGACCAGCAAACATCCTTTTTGCACAACTTTGAAGGAGTGACTTCCAAATTGGCAAACATTTCTAAGAGATATAATAACCTTAAACGCAAAGGTATTTGTAAAAATGTAATATATAATACATGTTCATTTTCTAGATAAAAGTTAAACATTTATCTTATGATAACAAGTTTTAGAAAAAACTTTAGCTTCTTTTTGTCTGCTACAGGTAAAATCTGGAACTGAATTTCAGAATGTACCTTTAATATAATCTTTCTGGTAATGATGTCCTGAGAAAATCTTATAGCTTCATTTGAAAATATCACCTTTACAGCAGCTTTACTTGGACTTTTATTAGTATCTAAAAGGTAGAATGGGAGCAAGACTTCTTTCAGGCTCCCTGTTTGCAATCAAGAAGAAACCCTCACTGTTTTCAAAAAAGGGTTTAAAATGTACCTTCTTTTAAAAAAAAAAAAAATTAATTTGGGGCTGGTTTCAGTTATTATTTACAAATCAGATTTCATACCAAAGATGCTGGCAGAAATATCATGTAAAACACTGATAACTGCCATGAAGTGTTGATGATGTGGACCTGAACAGGTAAGGAAAAACAGAAGCAAGGAACAATGGGGTGTAACAAAAGAACTATGGAGAATCCAGCGGCCGTGGGGTTGGGGCAAAGGCAGGAGACAGAGAAGGGCCAATAAGAATCCAAGTCTACAAGAACGCAAAACTGTGGACAATGACAGATAACATCTCTTCTCTTTGCAGTTTTCAGCACTACACAAGTATTTAAAAGCTCATGTTGCTGTAATTAAGAATTTTGCTATTTTTCCTTTCCACAGCGTTTTTGCTCTGTTCCTCTTTTGCTTGCTTGTGTCCCTTTCGTGCCCCATAACCCTTCAGCCAGTCCAGACAGATAAGCATCATCTTCAAGCCTCTTCCTTTAAAGGTCCTCCCATCCTGTACATACAGCTCCAACTAGAGAACAGGGTGTTAAAACATCAATATCTTGGATTTATTAGTTTACTTTTTACTAATCAAATACTTATGTTACAAATATGACTTTTTAAAACTGAACTAACCTAACCTTAATTCGAACTGAAGTTTCTTCAATTAATTTATATAGAAATGATTTAGTTCTTCAGCATAATGCCTTTCAGTTTTTTTTTTTTCTTGTGAATCGGTGCAATATAAATGAACCCGATTGAATAATTCACAGCAATAAATTAAAATTTCACCATACGACAGAAGAGTGCTGGATACAGGTTACATAAGGCGAAATGACAAAGTTCAGTCCGTTAACATCTGAGTTCAATTTAAATTATGTTGTCAAGCAAGTGTATTGATATGTTTGGAAAATGTTATCATAGTTTACAGACGCAAAGAGTTAAAATGTATATAGCATATATAATATCAACTATTTCATTGTGCATTAGTATTACTTTAATATTAATCTAATATTCAGAGTATAGAAGCTAAAACAGATTGTGACGACAGCGTACGGTGTTACAGCCTTTCAACATATGGACGAAAAAAGGATTTAAACCAGTCCCGCATTATTTCATGCACACTGATCTGACATGGTGCGTGCATAAGATCCAAGGATGATACAGAGAGTGATTTTCAAAAGCAATTTAGACCACTAAAGAAGAATGTGTGTAAATAGGAGGGTGTGTCTATTATCGGGTCAGCTGGGTCAAAAACTCTTAAGTCTTAAAAAAAGGAAAGATTGAGTTCAGCAGTCGTGGACAACATTGCTTATCCTCATAATGTTAGGTAACTAGAACACATCTGTCTATACAAAGTCAAAAGTTTAGTTGATTTACGACAAAAACTTTCAAATGTTTCCCAGACACGCCCGCTTAGAGGGGGCAAAAGGGTCAGCTGTCTAAATTAAATTATAGACAGTGATCATCTTGCTAAATGGTATTGTTTATGTGAAAAACATTTAATTTATAATAGTTAATCAAACCTTTATATCCATATTTGTATGTAAGTAGTATGTTTTTATTTATTTATTCAGGGCCCAAAACCTCAAAACACTTTTTAGTAAAAATAAAAAATAAAAATCTACTTATTTTAATGTCATATATCTTAAAAGCTTAGTGTCCCATCTTAATCGGTCTCTTAAGTAGAGATGAAAAAATAAATATGTCAGTGACCAGAATCGGATGATTTTCAGCTTTACTGGTTCGGACAGATAATGGTTTGATTGGAAGCTCAAAAATCAGATCTGTGTTTACAGTTAGTAAGCACTAATGGGCAGTGGTAACAACAACATCCTAATACCAAATGAACAAGACTCAAAGTTGGCTATTTTAGGAATCTGTGAGCCATTTAAAATAAAGCCAGAGGATGCACACAATTGTGTAGGAACCTATTTAATAGAAACTGTCTCTTCTACGACATGTTGAGGCATGTATGAGGTTCATCTAGGCTGCAAATTGCCCATTGTATTTTTATTTTATTATTCAAATAGCATGAGAATCTTTAGAAACATCAGCATTGGAAGGTCAACTATTTGCAGAAAGCAGAGTGACCACAAACTTCAGAATTCGTGCTTCTCTAGTTGCAGGCATTGTTTTTCATGGGCAAGAAATTCTGCTCAGGCCTGGTATAATTTTATTTTCCAAGTAGCTCAATGCTGATGACATAAAAACTGTGTTTTCATTGTTCAGCTTAAAAAATTGTCACATTCTGCAGGTGTCTCACTTAATTACATATATGTGTATTATTGATTAATAGAAATGATTGAAAAAAATGCAACAACAAAAAAACATTCCCTTTTTGAGTAATAAGGATACATCTGCAGCTGAAAAAAAGTTGTAACATCAATGTGTTAAAAGCTCAGCCCTTTCTGGTTGACCTAACATCCACACAGTGCAGCTGCCTGTTTAGTCAAAATGGTCACACACAAAAAATGCATACAGTTTCACTTGAATAATGCATTCTAGATGTTTGGTTTTTTTTTCGCATTAAAAAGTATACTTCAATGCAAATTATTCATTTTCACCAAAAGCAGACAAGAAAAAAAATAATTCCACACTCATCAAAACTGTAAAAATCTCATTTAAATTCTATAACCTTTTTTAAAAAAATACAACATTCTTATTTATATTACCAGAATAGAATAGAAATACGTTTAATCGTCCCACAGTGGGGAAATTCAAGCATTACAGTGGTAAAAATGGGTAGATTGAAGACACCAGATCAGAAGATTAATCAATATTAAGAGAGGTATGTTTAAAGTTAAGCTGTATAGCAGAAAATACTTTTCAGACAGAAAAAAAAAGGTGCAATTATTAATACATAATAAGGCATATTCAGATATAAAATGTTCAGGTTAAAAAAAGAAGAAAAAACAACGGTCAATTTACAGAATGATGTAATATTTTTGTCAAACGTTTGTTTTTTTGTTGTTGCACAGATTAACAAAAAACTGCTAAGAAATGAAATCCAAAGAACAGAATCAGAACCAACTCTGCCCAAAATTGCCAGTTCTGAGATGTCTCTGCAGGTTTGTGGTGAAACCTGCTCTTAAAGGGACAGTGTGTAACTAATTTAGTTTCTAGTAGGTGAAAATCAGGTATTGCTTTTCTAAATGCATATTCTGGCAAAGTCCGATAACATCAAATCAAAAGTGAAAGCGTTCTCATAACTTAGAATTAGTAGTGTAGAAAAACATAGGTGCCAGTGCACCCATTGGGAGGCACCATGTTGCGTCGCCATTTCTAATGTCAGTAGCTGAAAGTGGAAAAACTTGTCAGCCATATGCAGTGGGGTTTCTGATATTGGAGACCTGTGCAAAAATCATACAATTCATGAGGGGTGTTTATGTGAGCTTCAGTGTTGCATGGTCCACTAATAATAAGCGACTTTGGACTTGTTTTCTCTAAAGTCACTTGTAACTTTCGTGGGTTGACGGTTGTGTTTTTGTTTTGTTTTTGTTTTTGTTTTTTGTGGGGGGGGGGGGGGGGGTGAGCATGATTTCAGTTTTCTGGGTTTGGTTGTTTTCCCAAATAACCCCTTTTAATGCCTTTTCCGGTTAACAACAAGATTTATTAGCTGGGGAAATGTCCTGATGTGTATAAATACCATCTAAATACATGCATTTGTGATGATTAGAAGAAACCTTTGTATTAGAGAGTCGTGGTTTGCTTGTTGGGCTTCTTTTGCTCATTTTGAGGTCTCTACATTTCAACCACGATTTCAGCTGTAGTACGGTTAAATCTGTATTTCTTATTTGAAAAGAAATAAGCCAGCTGGGTTGTTAGCCCAGGGCGCCAAACAGGCTAGGACTGCCCCTGGCCATATGGGTTTTCCCTATCTGTCTTCTATATGAGGATGTGCTGTCGGTGGAGGAGTAGAAAACAAGCAGAGACGACCATAGATCATTCTAATTGCAGTTTTCTGTTAAAATGGAGAACTATTCATACTCTTTGGCCACCAAGAAGGAAGAGAAAGTAAACAAGAAAAGAAAAAGAAGCAATAACTGGGAGAAAACGAGACTCTGTATCGGCACAGCTATTATTACCAGGTGGTGTGGAGCAGAGATTCAAAACTAATGCAGAGGTTTGCAGGCTTTCTGTTGGACAGGTAAGTTAATTGAATATAACAGTGAAGTTTATTTTGGTGTTATCTTAGAAACAGGGCAGTTTAGAGCAGTAACTACTTTGTTCTCTGGGCAGAGACGTTTAGTTTGTTCGTCTCCCACTCCCTCTCAGGGAGTACGTGTCCACACGGAGGGGCGGCGTGATTTTAGCCGGCCGGTTCACGTGGCCTGTAGCGTAGCAGGGCGAGCGGCTCCCTTTACTCGTGTTGATAGTCGATTATTTTAGAGCCCAAAGGAGCGACTGCACGTTTAGAAATGAGCCCAAAAAATGTGACTAATGGAATTTACAAGCGACCTGGCCAAGTGGACTTGGCAACAGTGCCATAAACAATTTCACACGATGACCAAAGCTTTTAGCTATTAGCAGTAGATTGGTACCAAATACATGGAGGACATGTTGACATTATGTATGGCGTGACAAATGTCTTTTTTTCTGCAGCCTGACTCTAAAAAACCCAAGAAGCTAATGTCTGCTTCTTCTGCACAAGATGTTAAGGATCTTTTGCAGATGAGAAGTAACCTTTGGATAGAAAACAAGTTAAAACAATCTAAACAATCCCTCTATGCCAAGGATCACCAACCTTTGAGAAGTTGAGAGCTACCTCATTGGTACTGTGTCATAGGAAGGGCTACCTGTACTGACCTTTGAACTAGAAGAGTCAGAGCTCACCTTAACTTTATGTAATATAAACATGTTTTTAATGCATTTATCATTTTAAATCTATGTAAATACAAGTATGATTAAAAAGGAAGAGCAACTAAATAAAACTCACTGGAGGATTGTGCTATTTGTTTGAACAGGCTTGAGGGCACCACATGTGGTCCTTGGGGGCTACCTGGTGCCCACGGGCACCATGTTGGTGACACCTGCTCTATGCAATAGCAGCAGAGTCACACTAAATTAGGATAGTGAGTCTTAACCAAGTCTGGTTTTCTAAAATGTATTTCTTTTGTAATAAGGTGAACCAATTGTTTACAAAAGTTGTTTTTTTTCCACGACACATCTAGTACCATATCAAAGATATACGGCTTTTGTTTCAATCTGATTAATTCTTATGTCCCATATTAATATCAAACAACAACTAACAAAGTTCAAATTAACAAGACAAAAAAAAAAGTCAGAAGGACAGATTACAGACCGATGTGTCTCTATAAGATCTTGAAGACCTGAAAGAAGAGCATGGTATCAGATAAACAAGGCACAGGAGAACAAGTCAGGACAAGCAGGGCAGTCGGTCAAAGCTCAAACCAACCTGCCACGCTAGAGGAGCAGCCTCTCTTACAGGGGATTCAATCTCTGAGACGAATGCTGAGGAGGATTATTTTTAGAAAGACTCAAAGGTCTACTTGCCACAAGATATAATTGGACGCTCTGAGATCTTAAGTTCACTGCAGATATTCGGGTGGATAACTTTCCAGCATGGTTTTCTTGCCATCGTATATATTGACTTCCAAAGAGAAGAAAGAGACAGCAGTCCACACAATCCTTTCCTAAGTGGGCACTTTAGTAACTCAATTTCCAGTTGCCTCCATGAAAGAATTTCAAATAAAATAAAATTGTTTTTTTAACATGTAGAGTTGCTTTATAGTGCAGACAGTGTGTCTCATGGCACTGAAATATCCCTGACAATTGAGAGAGAGGATCAATTTATTTAGTATTTCCTACTTATCCATCTGGAGTCTCATCTACTGAATGGCAGAATAATTTCAAAACTTTTTCATTATGAAGATGAAACTTTAAAAATGTAAAAAAAAAAAAGATTGTACACTGGTCTGTTTGGAAGGGGGCTTAAAAAAAAAGGGGAAGACGTAAAAAAAGTGAAAATGAGGGGGCCGAAGAAAAGTGAATTAGGGAGCGCACAAGATGAAGAGATGAGGCACCCATCGCACTCTGAGCGGAGCACTTTATGAATGATTCATGTGTTCATCTTTAACAACATTTGAAGAACTTTCAATTTCTCAAATGGTACAATTCCCATCCAGCACTTTCCAGGAAATGTAAATGTCTTCAGCTGTTTCTTTTGAGAGAGAGAGAGAAAGCATATTTGAGTTTAGTTCAGTCGCACCGCATTCTTTTTTCTTTTTTTTTTTTCATTGACTTATCTGAACATTCAGAAACAGTAAATTCATCTAAGCTAATAGATTTCCTCGAAGTGGCAACAAAGAAGAAATTGTTTCACGATGGATGGACACATTTGCATTGACGGATCAGAATATCATCCCGTTAGATAATTCGGGACTGAAGAGTAATGGCGGTAGGGTGGTTCAGCACAGCAGCAGTGATAATTTGATGTAATTAAACAAAGAAAGGGATTCGTTGCTGGAGAAGAAACAGGCTGGCACAGACACAATCTGTGCTGGCTGCTGTACAAGCACTTATGAGTGAGGCAGGAGGAATAAAACCAGCATAATATTATCAACACTCACTCGCAATGGAATAGGATATCTGTAACAAACGACTTGAATGTAGAGGGGACTAAAAGGATAGGCAACCTCTTTTCCACCAAACCAGGGGCTTTGGATTTAGCTGTCACTTGATTCACGTAAGGGCGGTCTCCCTAAGGATGCCATGATCACCTGCCTGTCTGTGTGCTAAACAATAAACAACTAGTGACACGGAGACAATTAGTCCCAGCAGGCCTTGGCATCATTCGCTTGTAAAATACAGACCTGAGGGACGTACGTACGTCGGCCCACAGAGGATATCTGCTGGTGCGGAGCATGCTATTGCTCCGATTTCTCCCGCCACAATCAATTTAATGGGCCTCCATAACGCCTTGGAAAATCAATGAAAGACCATTGCTAATTCCTCCCAGCACATAAAGTTGGCAAAGAGAGTGATGGTCTAAGATTGTACTGAAATAACGGCCCAACATCTGTGAAGAAATAGTGGCTAAATGTGGATAATCCCTTCACGACCCCACCTCAATTCCTCCAGAAAGCCGTAGGTCGTTGAGAAAAAAAGATGGGAGTCTGGTTGCACTCTGAAAGCTTTGACCCATATCTGTACCACAGAACTGTCACAGCCTGGAAATTAATGGGTGACCTTGGTAGAAACTTGTACCAACATCTTGGGGATAGCCCTAGAAAGAAAGTGTTATCTTTAGTCCGAGATAATAATAAAAAAAGGTGCAAGAATGGAGGGAACTAAATCTAGAGGAGATACAGTTTATTTACACCCTGTTGTTGTGTTGAGAGTTTTTTTTTTTTTTTTTTTAGGGAAAGGAATAAAAATGTCAGTTTGTACAAAGAATACTGAGAAACATTAGCTGAAAGGTATGAAGTTAAAAAGATTATATGTAAAACCTTCACGCCTTTGAAAGAAAACAAAAAAATAAGTATCTACAGAAAACTATAGAAATAAAAGAAGACAGTAAGTCTTGTCTCTTCCTGGGAAAGTCCTCGAGGAAAACCACTCGCTTTATGGTGGTGCACTCAGACGCGTTTTGCTTAGAACTACAATAAAATATTTTTTTTCAGTTATCCTGTACTGTTTAAAAGAGGCAAAGCTGCCTTAGGGGTGGACTGGCAAGTTTAGAATATCAATTAGTATCAAGCAATTTTTCATAGATTCTGCTTGTGGTACTTTTTCCCCTTTTTTTATTCAGAGAACAAACTGCACTTTAGATAAAAAGCAACGGTGGGGGGTTGAGAAACAGAAAGAGGAAACAGGCTTTTACCTTTGTCGAATGCACCGAAGGTTCAGGATCCCAATGAAGTCTTAATAACTACAGAATGGATATCTGAATACATTTACAGTTTTATCATTAAAACTATAATATTTTGTATTTAAAATGGTTGGGATGAATGCAAAGATGAAAAAAGCAGACAAAAAAAACCCCACAAAGATACTGCTTTAATAAACCAACTTTACTTCCAAGCTGCATGTCTAGGGAAAACGTTGGCCGTTAAATAGCAAAACCAGAAATGTGCACGAGGAGCAGAGAATAAGAGAGAGTGAGGCTGAGAGAGTGCCCTTAGCACACTTCCACGCAAAGTTATTGGTGTCCCACTTGTAACCTGCTCACCGTGTCCAGTATTTAAACCCCTCCCATGATGCAACAGAGCGACCACGGCCTCCGTGGGAACCTTTCTTAAAACTGCCACAGTCCTGCAGAGCTTTAATGAGGTTAGAGAAAGCCAAAGAGAGCTCATCCTACCAATTAAACAATAAAGACAGAGGGGTCTTACAAAGTGCAGAAGAGAGGAGACGTTTGTTCTAAGTACGTACGCGAGGGCATGATCAGCACATGATGCGGCCCTATTTGACAAGGTTGAGGCTCGTAATAGCAGAAGCAACCGCACACAGACACACATCTGAGCAGAAAGAAACGCAGATGGAGAAGCAGACGTGCACGTCAACATGAAAAGTTACACACACACACACACACACGTCTGGGTCAACAGACGCAGCTGGTTGATATTCACTGTCTGCACAACAACTTTATAACAAATGTTCACTCCCGGCAGGGGGAGGCGTTTTAAAAAGCACAACGTAGTGACACTGTTTTCTGATGAGAAAGACAAAAGTCAACGTTTCTTTCTGATTCAAGCTGGCTAAAAAAATATCCACCTTCCATCGTTCGGATGCGGTAAAAACCGCTTGGAAACATAAAAAGAGGAGATCACACCATAAGTGGTAAAAGTACAAGTGCATCTATTTACTGTCTAATGTCTCTGGTGGGACGCTAGGACTGTAAACCAGGGAAACCAGATACGTGGGAGTGAGACGCACAGAGGGGAGATTGTTAACAAATTTGTTATCTAAAAATACGAACTGACAGTCAGCTCCACTTTGCTGTTATCCTTGCCATCAGACACTCAGTTTCACACATGAATCCCTGGGAGGCAGCTCTTCAGCAGTAAGCATATCCAAAGATGGTTTTTAACCCACATGGCTTCAAACACATGCCTTGATAGCTCCCAGGAGTAGCCATAAACACCTAAGTTTGATAACACGGGGTCTGATTCCAGGCCACATATGGAAACAAGAGGTCTCCCCAGCAACAAGAAGATATAGCTGGGATGTAGAAGGTGTGACTTTGGCTTTTTCTCCTGAAAGAAATTTAAAAAAAGGTAACTTACGTTTGATAAGTAGAGGTTTGAGAGAAGTCCCACATAATGAACAATATATCTCAACTGTCCAAATCAGTGGTTATCAGATTTAATTTAGATGCACCGCCACAGATGATGTTCCCAAGCACCAAAACACTGCGATACAGTACAAAAAGTAAGACAGCAGGACATTTTTTGTTGTGCTCTAAGAGTAAAGAATATTAATATAATACAATGACACTGTGTTTATTGAAGGATGCTGTTTAATGGTACATTCAATGCAGATAAAAAAAATGGCAGCTTTTTTAATCAAATTCCTATTATTGTGTTTATGGGCCAATTCTTATATCCTAGTCCGCTCTGTGGTCCGCTTGACCAGAATCAATTAACAACCCACTAGAGTCCGCTAGGGTTTTCTCTAGATGTCTTTGCGCAGCCCAGAAATTTTGTATAACTTTTTACACGGCAGCAGGGACCGTAAGAATCTTCATCAGGGTGTTGCACTTAACAGCAGAAGAAGAAAAAAAACAAATATGTTATCCCAAGAGACAACATGGATACAAAAACAATGTTTTCTGGTAAAAAAATATTTTGTTCTTTCTTTTTAGTTCTTGTCTTCTTCACTTCTGACTAGACAGTGTATAAACCAGAACACTAATGCTCCCTAAGAGGCTGTAGTGAAAACTGTATATCTCTGAGTGGATCGCGGTTCTTCAGCTAAGACCAAATTTGTATGAGGAGGAGCTTTTCCATGAGGTCCAAAGCAGCCGGTGAACACCAACATGAAGAGGTCGATCCAGACCTGAAACCCTTGAGCGTGATATAAATGAATTGTTTATTTGACAGTTTGTACCACTCAGCTTTATTTGGCAATTTTGTGCACACAAGAAATTTGACCTTGGTTTCACTTTGCTCTCCATGAAGACATTTAAACATAAATATATCAAAAGGGAAATATATTGTTTGCACATATTAATATATAAAGTGTTCTCTACCAGTCTTGTAAAGAGAAAGACAAGGTTGGAATTGCATAAATATCCATGGTAGGAATATGGACACTCAGTTACTTGTTCATCGGGGTTTCAGCCTGGGGGGAAGAGAGTGTCTCTGTAGCAGCTGGTTTTTGCAAATAGCGCTTATGCAGCAGCAACCTGAAGATCAGAGTCTAAATAGTTTGTGTCCATGGTGTGCGGGGTCCACGGAGATGTTAGCGGCCCTTCTCCTGAACCTTGACCTGTACCAATCATGGACGGAGGGAAGGTTAGCCCCACTGATCGTCTCTGCAGACATAATTGTTTGTTGCAGTGTGGACCTGTCCTGTTTTGTGGAGGAGCCAAACCAGACAGTGATGGACAAACACGGGATAGGCCGAATGATGGAAGTGTAGAAGATGACCAGCATGGGGAGGCTGTACTTCATAAATTGCCACAGGAGGTGCAGTCTTTGCTGGGTCTTCTTCTGAACAGCGTCTTTGTGTGAGCGCCTTTTCGCTCAAAGGATTTCATGTTCACAGATGTCAGGGCTACAGGCCTTTAACCCCAGGATGGTGTGTTTATTGAGGACGGGGATGATGGTGGAACATGTGAAGCACGAGGGAGCCTCACACAGCTTCAAAGACTTGATGAAGATCTGGATGAAGGTCTGTTAGTCAGTGCCGGCTCTCAGACCAGATGGGAGACATTGTCAGGTCCTGGAACTTTCCTGGTCTCCTAACGCTGACAGAGACTATTTACATCTCCCAAAACTGTCAAGTCAAAAGCACTAGAAAGGTCAGAAAATGAATAAAAAAGCAAACAATTGTTATGTTGTAAAAAAAAAAAATTACCTCCTCTACAAAATGTGATCATTTTTAGTACACTAATTTGGAAAGGGGTTGTGTAAATCATTGTAGATCTGAAGGTCATATGCCTTATTAAAAGATGGTCATCCAGCTCGCAAATTATTTGGGCTCAGTTGGGGAAAAAAACAGAATTTTGGTCTAGCAATATGAGAACAGGACTTGGGTTGGTATTTCACTGAAAACACTTGCTTTATTTAGTATGTTTTGATAAATAAATTTAAAGCAGATTTTAATGCACCATAATCTGCATATCAGTAAAAGTCATTAGTTAGTCCTATATACTATGAAATGAAAGAATGTAGAAATGTGCTCCATAAAAGACACATGCTTCATCTTGTACCTAACATTTTAAATTGTAAAATTTTACCTTGTCTAATAATTTGGCCCTAATTAAAAATAAAAAGTTTCCATCTGTACTAGCCACCTGTGCAGGTGGGGCATTTAAAAAAAAAAAAACTGCTGGGGAGCCACACACAATCTGTGCAAGGGCAGCAAATGGCCCCAGGGCCACACTTTAGACAAGCCTGGTTTAAAGTGTGTGTTCTCAAAATATTCTAAACTTCTCTACTTCTTTCAGTAGGTTCTGTTTGAAACAAAGATGAGTTACTTATCTGTCCCATTCTGGTTAATAGTTTTACATAATTGAATTAACTTTGTGGACAACGGCTCTCCAAACTTTAGATTACCAGTGATTTTGCACTATAGTTTGCCAACTTTGCATCTAAATAATTTAAAGCTCAAGAAGAACACAAACCAATGCAAGACAGAAGCATGCACCGTTTACAGAGCTAACAAATGCAGCTAATAAAACAGAATGGGAAATATTTCACTGCTATCGAAGAAACAAAGATCAGCAACAGGTAAGAATCATTTGAAAACAAATATATAATACAAACACCCAGAAAGTTTGACTACTTGTTTGAATGTAGAGACAAATAAAGTGGGGTAAAATTAAAAGTCTTTAGCTATTTACACAGTGAGAGGAAGGTGGAGAACAGGTGAGGAACAATCATACAGCAGGGAGCACATGTGAAATACGAATTGGAAACACTTAAAATATCATAGCAGCAACGTTTAACCGCAGAATAAAGGTCAATTTGAGATATTTTACAGTACAAGCTGTATTTATATTAGGTTAAAGAAAATCACAGTAGACATAACTATGTCAAAATAAGATTTGAGCTATTACATCTGCAATGTGTCCTCCAAGCCTTCACACCTGTGCTTGGAGCTGTCGAAATGATTAGATCACCAGACGTGCTAAAAAAAAAAAATTAAATATTGCCAGGTTTTTGGGCCAATGTGAACGAATCCCTAAAGAATCAGGATCCTTGAGATTTCACACCTGCTCTGGTTAGGAAAAAAAGAAAAAAAAATCACACTTAGATGCGCTCCAGTAAACCGGGACTTAATTGGCTGTAACATGATGTGCGTAATATTTGCTAATTTTCTATTTTAGAACACACAACACAATAACAGGTAACCACATACCAGAAACACACACACGCGCAGAAATACGGGTGAGGATGCACATAATGTATGCCTCTATATGCAGTGAGAACAGCAGTTGCGAGGCATGAGCAAATCATGCAAATAAGTTAACTCGCACCGATGACAGCCTGGGAGTGGGAGAGAAAATGGGGGGGGCAGAGAGAGAGAGAGAAAGGTCTTATATGTGTGAGAACTCGGGTGGAACGGAGCCGTAATAAGCAGGTCAACTACTCTCATAAATTACACTGAACGTGTAACACAAGTAAAACATGTTTGGTGTGCAACAGAAAAACAGAAACGAGACTTGTTTCTCTACAGGATTGGAAGTACTAAATGTTTTTGATTACACATGCAGCTGAAACCAGATATTTATCTACACTGTATGTACAGTATAAAAATGGCAACAACCTTTTTTCTCATTGTCTGAGATAGAAATGGTTTTAACTTTTCCTGTTTTATGTCATTGAGTATTACCAAAATTATATCTACTTGCAACATACCAGGAAAAAAAGGAGATTTTTTAATGAGTGAATTTCCTTAATTTTTGGTCAAATCTCCTTTAAAAGTGTATAAGTTAGGTCAAATATGTTGGGTATCCTCGAGCTTCTCACAATAGTTTCACCTTCTGGCCCATTCGTCATGACAGAACTGCCATAACTGCTTTATAGTCCACCTTGCCCGTGCACATCTTTTCAGCTCTGTCCATTCATTTGCTGCAAGACTCAGATCAGGGCTCTATGAGGGCCAATTCAAAACTTTTTTGGCATTAAGTCACTAATTCGGCAATATGCCCAGGGCCATTGTCCATATGGAAGACACATTTCCACATAAGCACTGACTTCAGACTGATTATTTGAGATGTTGTTTCAATAATTCAACAAATTCTTTCTACATCATACCAACTATTTTGGTAAAATACCCAGACACCATGATCCAACACTTTCAACCTTCCTCCTTTCCCTCCAAATTTAACAATGATTATCATGGCGGAAGATTATGTTTTAGTTTCATCAGAGTTTCCAAAAATCAAAGGTATCTGGTCCTGAGCGTGTTTGGAAACCGTAATCTGGCCTTTTATACTGTTTTCATAGTAATGATTTCTTCCTCTCAGAGTGGCCTTTCAGCTAATTTCAGTACACGACCTGCTCACTGTGGATAATGATACTTTTCGGAGCAGCGTCAGCCAGAATCTTCACCAGGTGCTTTATTTCTGTAGTGAGGCTGCTTGCACATTTTGCACCCAAACATATTCATCTCAGGGAAGCCTTCCCGAATGACGTGACGAACGGACAATCGCCTTACACAGGAATCATGGTTGCAGTTCTCTGAACCGACAACATGGCACCTTCAGGCGTTTGAGAATTGTACCCAAGGACGGGAGCTACAGGATTATCATCCACATATTAAGTAAATATGAGGTATTTCCTTCAAAATAGGTATATTACTATACCTCCATTTAACTCAAATGTTTTGAATTAACATGAAAAGCTTGCAAAGCTTAGACAAGTCTATCTGGGTTAATGTCATTTAACAAATATAAATAATTGTGATTGTTCTTACTGACCAAAACCAATTGCAGTTTTGTCCGATTCATTGTCAAACATGAAGAAAAACATGGTGTCAATCTATACAGTGTATGTAAATACCTGGTTTCAACTGTATATATGCTGAATCTGCCACACCTGCCTGAATGCTTGTAAAAATGAGCAAAGCTTTATTACCACCGGTAGATTTCATATCTTAAACAGACTGTTTTAGGTCTACTTGTGCTTTGGCATAAAGTCTGACTCACATCAGTGAAAACATATTCTGCTGTACAGCGCAGATAGCAATGACTAATTGCATGTTTATGACGTTAAGTGCATTGAGGGCTAATACAAAAGTTCATATTGTGTTGATGATTGCCTCGACGCTGATTACTGAGCGTGGCGATCGCTGGTGAAGACTAATTATTTTAGCCTGTCGGTTCCCACACTTCGTTAGAGAATGCTCATGGGGAATGTGTTCTGTTGTGGCGGCCTTTTTGCATGGCAAAAAACGTTTACAAAACAAATTTTTCGGTCCTTGAAATGAATTAAATGTCCTCAAATTGGGTTTGACTTTTGATTATCACTGCGTGCATCTTAGGGGAAACTGTTGTCATTGGAAGTAATACCCAGAAATAAAGCAATAAGCCTACAGTTAGCAAAACCGGCAGGGCGGCGTGCCGATGGAAATGTGGTTTAAGTGACAGATAAGAGAGGAACGATTAAAGACGCTTCATGAGGCTCTCTGGATCATTAGAGTTAATGGTTTTCACTATTAGAAGCTATTAACAGCTGGACCACCAGCGCAGTTGGATTTATGCTTGGTAATAATAACATAAACCAAATATAGGGGAGTAAGGGTTCACACAAACACCATTTCCTGGTAAGGATAAGGGATCTGTGCGTCACTCAGTCTCACAGCAAACACTCACATTCACCGTCTTTCTGCACTGCTGTTATGATGCAGAAAGGGAATTCTCGACACACGAGTCCTGAGGTATGCTGAGACGTCTGGGAGACGGCTCTGAATTAGCGCAGGGTCTTTGAGAGAAGGGGCGGACCAGGTCCTGAACTCAGTGAAAGGTCAAACTGCACATCACTTCTAGGAAGAGCCACCTCACCGCGTAGGAACTTAAACTTGATCTTCTGCTCTTCTGGAGCCCGAGACGGGCGCTTCATTTTTCCCTCTCTTCTAAATCTCTGTCTTAGACCTAATACATGCAGACACGGACACGAATAGGTTGGTTTACACGGTCTGTGCTGGTGTTTAAACGCTCAAAATAACCACTGATACAATTTCCTTCTTAAGTGAAATGGCACAGCTGCTGTTGTGTAAAAATAGCAGCCTCATCTCAAGAGGTCTTTGAAGAAATCATTAAGTCAGATGCGAGGTGCTGATGGGTGCTAAGGCTTGGTGGAGTCAGAATATGTACGTTGAATTACACTCTGCTTAATAGCAAAGACATGCGAAGTAGAGGGTGAGAATCCCTTCTAATCTGGGTCATGAGAAACCTTTTAACTAAATTTCAAGCAAAGCTTGTTTACGACCATCCTGAGGGCATGATTAACACGATCGTCATGAGACCAGTGTCCACTTTTCTGTGCTCTTCCATGTGTCTAAAGTCAAGCAGTGACACCACTTAGTTCATCTTCTGCTGTGTGCAGTTTGCCTCACAGGAAACCTTAACGATTCAATCATAAAATGGATCAAAGAAACTGCTGAGAGGGTTCCACACGGCCTGAAACATTGCCTAAGAAACAATTAATAAGAAGAAAAAGAGGCGACTTCTACTGGCTTCATGAAACTGTTTCATCGGTGTGACAAATTGAATTCTTTGATGAGCTTACAGTAAGGCTGCTTGTGTTTCAGCGTTATTAGATCACCCGTATGTCTTGAAAGAAATTCCAGTTTTTCAGTGTGACCTTTATGACAAATGTCATAAAATTGATTTATTTTATTTTTTTGCCAGGAAAGCCAAACAGTGTTGGGTCCTACATATATCATGATGCAACTTGCTGCAACTCATGCTATATTTCATGTTTTTTTTTTCTCCGGATTCCAGTCCTCTGTGGTGTAGGGGCTTAAGTCTATGACTTTAATTCTAGGGTCCTGGGTTCAAATCCTAGTTGCATCAGGAACGGCACCCAGCGCGCAAGCTGTAATGGTTTGCTGTGGCGACCCCTGAATAAGGGAGCAGCTGCACGGACTCTCTGTCTTTCTCCAGATTCCACATCTTGTGATTTAGAGATCCATTAACAGAGTTTTAAATCAAAACCGAAAGAAAAAGTAAAATCTTTCGAGTCTGCACGTTGTGTCTTTATGGAGAAGACTAAATGGGACTGACGCAAAGATGAACTTCAGCTTCACGAATAAAGACGTACTTTGATCCTGAGGCGAAGAATTAGTATAGGTGGTCACTGAAAGGGGAGCGGATGGCTGCTGTGAGGACGGTGAGGTGTGATTTGAGCTGATCAGTGAAGTGAATGACGCACTGCTGGCTCAGGATCACACTGTGCATGAAAGTAGGCTAAATAGGAGGCAGCGCTGGGCCGGGTCTCCACGCACAGACACACACTTGTGTGGCAGGAGATCCAGTGAACAGCTGGTTTAGGTCACAACCTGTAAGGCCATGCTGCCCACAGAACATCCTAGGACAACAACAACAACAATGTAGGGCCGAGAGCCAGAGCAGTACCGCTGCACAGTCCCGCGACCTGCAGGTCAGAGGAGGACCTGACGGCCTCGAGCCGACAGGGAGACACACGAGGGATTTAGTGTGACACCTTGTTTTTACGTCTTTTGAAGATCAAAGAAATAAGACACAAATCCAGAGGAAGATTCAACTGACCTCCCGGTTTAATGTAATGTGTTTACATTTGCGCATGAATTTTATTTAAAAAATCCCCTACCAAATAAATTTAATTAGAGAAAAAGAATAAGCCAGATTCTGCATTTTTTTTCAATTTTCACTACAAAAGTTAAAAAAAATCCACAGAAGACATTAATTAGGGCAGATTATTATTATTATTATTATTATTATTATTATTATTATTATTATAATTATTATTATTATTAACATAATCATTTTTTTAAAGATTACTAAAAAGTCGCTACTTTGTAGAAAATCTATTATAAATTTGTCACCGTACCTGATTCAGATCTAGCTTTTAAACAGAGCCAATTCAATAATATAATGACACTTAGAGGCACAATTTTCCTCCTTTGCTTTCAGTTTGATTGTCAGAGGAGCCCTAGGCACAACCTCCCGTATCTTGAAAATTTGAAATACCATTACAAACACGTACTAGTTGACCAGTTAACCCAAGACAAGTAGTTCAAATGAAATGCAGATTTTTTTTCTGCCGTTTCTTTAAAAAAAGAACCTCAGGCTAAAGTCAAAAGAACAAAATAACTGAAGGCAGAGAAAAACAGCGACATTCAGAGAAAAGCTAAACTAATTCATTAGTGATTTAACGCAAGAAGCTTGGGCGGCCTGTTGTTCTTTGAAGTTGACGCTGTATTAAAATTCACCATACAGTCTGAGGCCAGACTACATTGTCATACTGAAGTATGGTAGAAATCACACCAGTAAGAGGCAGGCTCCAAACAAACACCGGCATCCGCTATCTGTGTGACTAAGACCAAGGAAAATGATTTGCCCTCTTACTGGTATCTACATTGGCTGAAATTGTTTTCCTACATGTTTCAGATCATCGATTAAATTTCAATATCAGACAGAGAAAACACAAGTAAGCCAACATGAGACAATATGAGGGGGGCTAAAAGCAACACATCACACCCCAAACTAAATAACTTCAAGAACAGATGAGAAACAAAGGCATTTTCATCTATCTGTCGGAAGAGGCTTCCAAAAGCCATTTCTAAGACTTTGGGACTTCAGTGAACCAGATGGAGAACTATTTTCTCACCTGGACCTTTTCAGGCATTACTGGCCTACTAGAATTGCTCCAAAACCTCATAACAACTCATTTAAGAGGTCACAAAAGAACCCAGATTAATATCTAAAGTTCTGCATGCTCCATCTGCCTCATCTAAAGTCAGTATTCATGATTCAACAATAAAATAGAGTCTTGATGGGAGAGTTCCAAGATGAAAACCCCTGCTGATCAAAAATAACAAAAAGGACCCTTTCAAGGTTGCCCAAAAAAAAACCTTGATGATCCTTTTGATGAAGACTTTTGGGTGGAAATAGTTTAGCGTGGGCCGTAAGTCATCCTGGTAATACTCCATACACTGCGGCCTAAAACAGACCGGACCAATCACAGCACGGGAGGCAGGACTTCACGATGCGTCACTCTCAGCGCCAGAATTACCCATAATGCAGCAGCGCTTTTCTGTAACCATAACAGTCAAGACACATACGGAAATTTTTGTTGCTTTGAAAAATTAAGAAAGTACATGTGAGTACACCATCCATCCTCAGGTTTTTAGACAAAAGTGGCAAAAATCGTGGTTGCAATACGTCTTGTATAAAACTAACTGATCATTTCAGAAAAATAACATTACACTATCAGTGAAATATGGTTGTGGTGTAATGACCTGCAATTGTTCTGAACCCTGAAATCTACACTATACCAGAAAATCCTAAAGAAGAATATCAGGCCAAACACTTGTGACCTTAAACTCACACTTGTGACACTTCACCCACTTTGCCTGCTGTCGTTGGTCAGAGGGTTGGTGGCGCTGATTGTAGGGAAGACTCGTTCCTGTCAGTCTGCCCCAGGACAGCTGTGGCTACAACGTAGCATATCACCGTCAGGATGTGAATGTAGCGTAAAGCACTTGGAGTCGTCAGATTTGATAAATCGCCACACAAGTACAGGCTATTTATCATTTACCATTGCGAGTTATTGCGAACACTTGATGGCAATGTTTGTCTATTCATTTTTTATTCTTTTTTTTTACATCAGACCAATATTTCTTTTATATATTTTTACCAATGACACATGAAATCATCAATTAAAACCTGCATTTTAATTTGAAGTTGGTTCTTTTTGTTTTATATTCTGATTTGCTTAAAGTGTGACAAAAAGCAGAACAAGAAGAATTCTGCAAAGGGGAGATGCTCTTTCACAGCACCTTACAAAAAGTGATGACATCTCAGATCCTAAACTAAAAAAAACAAACATCTAATACCACCACTGGGTATTGCGCCGCCTGTGCTCGGGATACTGAGGATATATGGGTTCAATATAAACCTGGGGATGTTCGGCAAAACCCCCAAGATGCAGACACTGCTGCTGAGGAACTATTAAGCTTTTTTTGAGGTGTAGTTAAAATAAAGTAATTAGTTAGAGCTAGAGTTCACCGTTACTGTATGAACATGGAATGTGGAATGTGCCAATGGTAAATCCTCCATCTTTAAGTAAGAAAGTGCCCCATTCTCACATTCAAAAGTAAAGTTTAACATGCAGGTGGAAAAGATGTTTTTTTTTTTTTTATTCTCAAATGTCTAATTTATATAAAAATGCTGAGCTAATATTACATCCAGCTGAATAATAGCTGATGGCAGAATAACTTGAGGGTTGCTATCATCGTTTGAACTGGAGTGGCTAACCAGAACCGTTTAGCCAAGAAGAGGACAAGCACTGCAAACCAAGCAGAAGAACTGCCGGGAGCAAAAGAGAAGACTCTGTGGGTGTGTATGTGTGGCGGTGTTATTGCTCTCTGATACTAAAGCGCAGCTCTCTGACTGTCTAACAAGAGCAGTGTGAGCGAGCAAACATGTATTGAAATGCCTTTAAAGCAGGAAAAAAAACAGCACATCCACACCGTTCTTCTAAGATATTGCTAAACACAATAAGTGTTAAAGGTACCGAGATGGGGAAAGTGATGAAGAGGATGTTTTATCAAAAGTGGAAAGTGAAATACTCACTTATTTCTATATTTCTCCAGCTTCATCAGATGGGAAACCAAAACACCCATCCTAACTAGATTAAAATCTATGTTTTCAGATCCACTGACTCTCTCCCTCTTCCAATATCACCGTTAATCTGGCATGACACAGGCCATCTGCAGCTGACATCAGGAAATCTATGTCTACATTGGTCTGTGAAGTCCTGCGGGTGTGTGTGTGTGCAGTGGGGGGGGGGGTGTCTAGGTGTGGGCAGTGACTCACTTTCTTTCTCAGATAAAAAAAAAAACAAAATAGCAATCAGCGTGGAGTCATTTGCGTTTGAAGCACATTAGCTTTCTGGTCGAGCTTCCAAATCAAAGATGAAAACCAATCTGTGCATCCGCTCAGGCCATTAACATGTCGGTGAGTTAGAGCCCTTAAAATTAAAAGAGCTACATCATGACATTATGAATCATTTTAGAAATAAAGCCACTTTATTTAAGGAAACTACTTCTGCTAAATATATAGAAAAGCAAAATGTATTAAAGAGTTAACATACTGCGGTCATTTGTAGTCAGCAATTTTAAAATTGTCTAGAAATAATGTAGAAACAAAAAATATCATTGCGTTTCCATCACACATTATATATATATATATATATAAAAATAAAACATATATATACATACATACATACATACATACATACATACATACATACATATATATATATATACACATATATATATATATGTATATATGTATATGTATATATATATATATATATATATATATAGATATATATAATATATATATATATACACATATATATATATATACTATATATATATAGATCCTATATATATATCTATATATCTATGTATCTCTCTCTCTCTCTCTGTATGTCTCTATTTCTCTGTCTCTCTGTCTTTCTGTCTCTTTCTCTGTCTCTCTCTGTCTCTCTCTTTCTCTGTCTCTCTCTCTCTCTGTATGTCTCTCTTTCTCTCTCTCTCTGTCTTTCTGTCTCTCTCTCTCTCTCTGTGTCTCTCTCTCTCTCTCTCTCTCTCTCCCTCTCTCTCTCTCCCTCCCTGTCTCTCTCTCTCTCTCTCTCTGTCTCTCTCTCTGTCTGTCTCTCTCTCTCTCTCTCTCTCTCTCTCTCTCCCCCTCTCTCCCCTCTCTCCCTCTCTCTCTCTCTCTCTGTCTCTCTCTCTCTCTCTCTCCCCCTCTCTCTATCTGTCTCTCTCTATCTACTCTATCTACATCTCTCTCAGATATATATCCCCCCTCTCATAGATCTATCTCTATATATATATAGATCTACACATCTATACACATATAGACCTAGATACAGATATATATACATATATCCATATAGACATAGATATAGATATATAGATAGATACTATATACATCTATACCTATAATAATATCTATCATAGATACTATATAGACTAGATATATACGATATATATCTACTATGACATATATATATTAGTATATATAGATAGATATATATAATATACACATTATATATATACACATATATATACACATATATATATACACATATATATATATATACACATATATATATATACACATATATATATATATACACATATATATATATATATATATATATATATATATATATATATATATATACATACATATATACATATATACATATATATATATATACATACATATATACATATATACATATATATATATATACACATATATATATATATACACATATATATATATACACATATATATATATATATATATATATATATATATATATATATATATATATATATTAGGGCTGGGCAAGTTAACGCGTTAATTTCGCGTTAACTCATTAGACTATTAACGGCGATATTTTCTTTAACGCGCGTTAACGCATGTTGGTCACATGCTTTTATTTTGTGAAGGTCTGTTGCTGCGGTGTAGGGGTTTGAATCAGAACAGTAGGTGGCGATAATGCGCCAATAACCTCGCTGTCAGCCCAGCCTCAGATTCAAAGAGGAAGAAAGGTGCTGGCCGGAAAAAAACACAGCTGACATGCGGAAGGCGGTGTTTCCCGCAGGTACCGCGAGCGAGCTTAGGCGAGGCGAGGCGGTGAGTTGGCGGCCGGAACAAGTTTTGTGCGGAGCGGAGCGGGGGGGTCTGCATCGACGCCGTCGGTGAAGTCGCTTCTCGTTTCAAAGTATCCATGTGTTTTTGCCTGTTTTTCCCTGCCATTCACTATATGCGCGCGAGAAAGCAACAACAAAAAACCGCGTGTCAACGTCAAATAAACGCAAGCATATCGAGTTAGCAAGCATTTCAGTTTAAAGTTCTTCCAGCATGGAATATGACAGAAACAAGTTAGTTGGAACCACTGCCAAGTTAAACTTTGGTATTAAACATAAAATGGTAATGCTGCTCCCGGCTGTTACCTCAGAAATTGCCTGTTTTTGGTAGATTTTTTCCCCATAAAGAGAATTCCCTGTCAGTGGCAATAAGCTTTAATTTATTATTATTGCTATTTTTTGTTTTACATGTTTAAGTTGAGCTTTACACTAAATATGTGTTACTGATAAGTGCTACAAATGTTACAACACTTTTGTTCATATGGCAGCAGAACATTAAAATAAAAGTGCTCTTTACACTACTTTTGAATTCATTCTTGGAGTTTGTAAATACAATGCGATTAATCGCGATTAATCAGTGCGATTAATCGCGATTAAATATTTTAATCGCTGCCCAGCCCTAATATATATATATATATATACATATACACATATACATATATACATACATATATATATTTACATATATATACACACATATATATATATATACATATATATATATAAACAGATATATATAACATATTATATATACTAATATATATATATACATATATATATATACATATATATATACATATATATATATATACATATATATATATCATATACATATTATAATACATATACATTTATTTACATATACACAAGATAGACAGATACACAAGAGAGAGAACGACATAGATAGACAGAGACACAAATAGACATAGACACAGGATACAACAATAGAACAGAGAGACAGATACACAGATAGACAACATAGATATACAGAACACAGACAGAGATATACAGATAGACAGAATACAGAACAAGAATACTATATATATAGATAAGAAATATATATATATAAAATATATATAGAAAATATATATATATATATAATAAATATATATATATATATATATATATAAATATATATATATATAAATATATATATATATATATATATATATATATATAACATAAAAACCACACACTTTACTAGCATCATGCCCTCCTTCAGTCTATCTTGAGTGGATAGAGACTTCCTCAAACATGTCTGAGAACCAGTGACCCTGAGTTCCCCCATGTTATTACCACTATAAATGAAACAAGAAATGGCAATGGAAGAACAATCTTTCTGGCCATTGTTTTGCACTCCTGCTGCGGCTCTCATGATACGGAGCAAGGCCAGCGCTATTTTCATCAATGGCTGAAAAATGTCTAACTGCACCTCCCTCTGATGCTCCTCCATAAACTAGAAAATACCGCTAGGCCATACAGAACCTTCTGCATTCAGCCTACAAAGCTGATGCCATACCATTACATCAGGCTCCTCGCTTCATAGCGCTTGAGAAATGGTAAAAGCTTAAAGCTTAAAATGATTCAGTCTTTGTTTGACTGTATGGCCAAAGAGACAAGAGTCATCAGACCAAACCTGGTAGTTTATTCAATAGAACGGTCATTTGGATCAATACCATGAGCAAGATATCCACTGCTGACCAATTTAGGTGAGAGAACTCTCTGTTTAACTGCTATTACGTCCCTCTACTCATATTTGGATGAGCTCATTATATCTGATAGCTGATTAATGAGGCTGTATAAATTATTGTTATTGTTGCAGGCAAGTAAAAAAAAAAAAAAAACTCTCCTCACGAGGGATTATCTTGGGAATCAAAACAAGGCCTCCCTATTAAAAATCCATATTTATAAAGCAACTGTCTAATGGGCCACAGTAAAAGAAAGGCTTGCATTGCCTGAGATGTAAATACACGCACAACCATACGCAGTACACAATTTACGCCACAGAGGCTAGGAATTAAAGTCATAGGCATTCTGTGTAATTAATGTTCACTTTAACTGACACAAACGGGTCAATATGGAGCAAAAACTATATGGACAAAGTTTGTCTTCTTACCTCAAATTAATTCAAATGCAGAATGAAACCTTAGGAACATTTTTGAATGGTCAAACTGATATTTGTTGATCAAACATAAACCTAAGATGGCCAACCACAATCCTAGATGGTTCCAACCATCAAGGGAAATAATCAAGTCATTTGTCTTTTAGTAGTTCATTGTTTCTCAGACTGTTACATTACATTAAATGATATTTAGATGCTACAATAAAAAAATACAACAAATGACCCAAGGGTGACCAGAATGGGACTTTATCTGCTATCCTCTGCCTTTGAATGTATTACCACAACATTTAGCAAAGATGTTTTAGACTGTTTTTTTTTTTTTGGTTTTTTGTTTTTTACAATCTGTAAACTCCCCGTATCTATGCGCAACCAAGCAGCAATAAAAACACTCTTCAGTATGGAAGTTGTTAATGAGGGAAGAAGTTAGCTATTTTAGAAGTTGAAGGGGTAACAAGGGTGTAAGAAGCTATTTAAAAGAAATTGTTTTCTGTATAATGATAAAAACATTACATTAAGTCACTCTATTGTATCCTTTGGAGCTCTCTCCCACTGTCTATGAATGAATGAGCTGTTTTTCTAAAACACACTAGGGAGGATGTACACGGTGGCTGCGTTTTTAGTGAAGATGAAGACCTTATCCTTTTTGTCTTTCTTTCAAACTATTAAAACCCTGTTTCACCATGAATGGTCTCACAGACAGTGGAATGTTGCCTCAGCACCTTAGTTAACAATTTAATCATGATAAGGAAAATGTAGTTTGAAACTCTTTTTTATAGAGCTTAAAGAGAAATGATCAAAACTGGCTAAAATCAGCATCAGCATGTCAGTAAGTACAGATCCTAACTGGGCCAAAAAATTGCTTGGTGTCTTGAAAGAAAACTCTGGTACCAAATTATTTTGACAAATTTATCTAAGTTATGTATAACCGCATATACATTATAATTTTTTATCGTTTTTTTAATAGACATGAAACAAGTTCTCTTTCAATGAACCAACATGGTTGTTGCTCCTGTGATGTAAAACTAGGCTAAGAAAATCTATCCAAACCAGTTCTGCATTTTCACCACATATTACATATTCTCTTTTATACTGAAACACAGTGCGGGGCTTAATTTACTAAAAGTAAATTATAAATGGTTTGATTTATCAAATAACTTTGTAATTAAATACATATGATCCAATGCAATTTACCAGGTAAGAGTAGCTTAATTCTGGCATAAATCCACTGTAGCAGCCTTAAGACCTGTTGCAAGAATCGCCTTTCATTTCCCCCCACCCCCCCAAAAGAAAATATTTTTATTGAATCTGGCTGTTGTTGCCTTTGTCACCCTGCAGGACAATTTTGGGTAAAAATACAAACATCCACAGTACCTTAAACACTTTCATGTAACCAAGAAATTACAAATCTCTTTTTATCATACAGTCTCTTTGTGAGCGAGTTTCCAGCCAGGACCGACTCTTTTCTGAGGTGCCGTGAAGAGACCAGAGTTTCAGGTCTCAGCTATGTCTCTACACGCCAAAAACTAATAGAGTTTACATCAAAGATTTCCCTCCTGCTGTGACAGGAGAGTAGATGGATACACACTTTCTCTCCCTCTTTCCCCGTCCATGCCTCTACGCTCAGAATCCACTGCCCTTCCTTTCCTCCCTCCCTCCCTCCCTCCTTGCTATTTCTCTCCCTCTGCTTCCCACCTCCAGTGGAGAGTAGCAGGATGGAGTGTCACCTTGCTCGCTTTGCCCAGTGGCTAGATGATGATTTATAACAGACAAAAAGCAGGAGGCAAGGAGATGAAGCTGGTGGATGGTCAGGTTCAGAATCACTAGTGGCGGTGTAGAAAGTGAACCATGATTAATGGATACAGTATTTGCATGCCAATCAAGATGTTTCCTCTAAAGAAGGTTTTAGAGCTATCCGTCGGCTCCAGGCAGCTTTGCTTTTCAATTTTGCTGGGTTTTTTTTGGTGTATTACCCCAAAACACAATTACACAGAATAATGTTGGTTTCGGTGTAGAACAGACTGAAGTAAATGAGGCTACGTTTTCTAGCACGCACAGGGAAAAGAATGTGGTTATGTCATCTGAGGTTTTGGTGTACACCCTCGGAAGCAATATAGCTCCTTCCTAACTTCTGCTAGCACCGAATGTGTGAAAGGACCTTTGTTCAAACATCTCCCAAGATATAGCCCGTCGACGAACAACAATGGCCCACACTGTGGAAAACAATAAGGAAGAAATCCTCAGAGATATAAAAAAAAAAAGTCTGCATGAAGCTTAAGATGAACAACGGCTTCGGCCGAACATAGAAGGTCTCAGTCTTCATTGTTCTCCTTAACACATTTGTCAGCAGGGATCAGTGCACAAAGACACGTCCATTTGTCTTGTCAGATTAAATTGAAGGCAGCTCATTGTCTTTAATCTTATTGCTTTTTTTAATGCGGTGCCGATGACAAACAATATCCAAGGCAATTATCTTTGGGACTAAATTTTACAGTTTGACTAAGCAAGTTGCATTAGCCAGACAAACCCGGTGACTAGCTCTCTGTACAGTATGCATAAGCCGTGAGTCATACAGCGACAGATTGGGCTGAGCTCTCCATCTGAGTCCATTCATATGTCAGCGATATCACAGCCACATATTGTTACTCTGTTCTGCCATCTCCCAGTGAACATATTGTCCGGCGTGCAAAACTGGAACTATTTCTGCTGACGTTCCAAAACCTTTATCGTTTCTCTGTGGAGACTATTTAAACAGGCAAATTTCAAATGTTTTGTGTAAATCTTCCTTTATTGTCCTGTTTTCTTAGTTCTGATTCCTATCCTGACTAGAAACATACAGTATTTCTAATACATTATAAACCACTTCAGTAATAATAGCGTCTGTTTAGCTGCCTATTCACTGAGTTGCCTGCCAACTAAAAATACATGAATTTGATATTTCCAGGACCCTGCAGACACATCCCCCTATCAACATCCAATCCACTTACCTAATATGATTTAACTCCCACTTGTACTCTCAGAAAAGCTTTAACACATCAGGGAGGAGGTCCCAGGGGGAGTCATTGTGAGTAGCTGTGGGTGGGGCTTCTGGGGGAAGGGACTTGTTTATATGCTATTTTGCATTTTGTTATTGGAATCCAAGGTTAGCATTCAGGGATCTGCTTTGTTCGATGAACTTGTTCCTGTCCTTTGCAGTGACAGTTCACGTTTGTCTATTGGAGGAGTGTTTATTTTGAATGTGGTTAGTGGAGTGAGATGAGGCAAAATGACATCCACATGTAGACATTTCAAATGTTAGGAGAAAAGTGGGGGTCTTGACTCCCCCCCAAACCCAATTTGAGCTTGACCCCCATCTAAAATATCTAACAATCCTAGGTCAGTAAGTATAAAACAAGTATTTTATTCCTGTAAAATATTCATACATTTACACTGAGTGCATTAAAACACTATTGTAAGATTTTTTTGAAGGATTTCGTACACCCTTGAGGTGGACCCCAACCAACGATGAAACTGGTGTTACTTAAAACTCCCACCACTGTCAATCAAACGTACGGTATACTGACCCTTCACAGTAAAGAAGCTGATAATGAAATGCTGAGATTTGGTTCACTTTTAGGTTTTCCTTTCAGAGCGTCATAGATTACACGGTGAAGCGTGTCCAAGGAGCTAATGCTCGTCTTTTTGAATTTTGCCAAAATATAGAGTATAACTAATTATGTCAGTAAGTGTATGTACTTGGATGCATTTGGAAGGACCAAATCTGGCGCCTTTAGTCAGATACCAACTTCCACCTGAAGAAATTGTAAAGACATTTTAGGGTAGGTGTTTAGGTGGAACAGTATTTCCATGCCACAAGGACACACTGAACAAATGCAAGGTCCCAAACAAAAGAAGCCAGTCATTAAGTCCCCTGCCATCAAAAAGCTGAACAACAGAAAGAAAACACCAAACCTTATTTGGTCCTGATTGATATACTCTCAGTGAGGAATAGAGCCTTCTTTGTCTTGCTGATGATGATAAATGGACCTAGGTTGTGTGAATCTGCTCTTGATGTATATTGAACTGGAGTAGTTAAAGGAAGAAAGCCTCTGGAAGATAATAAGACGGCAATTTACAGAAGTGCATATTGTACAGGTATTGCACAATCCCCTGCACCAAACTGTACACTTAGCACAATGCAGCCAGGCAAGTTCTGTTCTCCTGGTAGCTGCCAAACCCAGAGTCATCCACTGAAATGTTCGACTGAGAGGCATGGTTTGTCACTCCAGAGAACATGGTCCCACTGCTCTAGAGTCCACCCAGGCACTATTCAGACACTAAGCATTTCACTAGAAGATGTAAGACTTGTTAGTTGTTGATTCTCATTTTTGTGGCTGAGCTGCTGTCATTCCCAATCACTCACACTGATTTATTTTACCTGGTTAGCGCAGAATATCTAGTGACGAGGCAATTTTAAGACTTGACTAATTGTACGCGTAGCATCCTAAATGTGTGAATTCAGTGAACTCCTGAGAATGACTTTATAAACCTACGGTACACTTTATACACATATGGCCTTTGAAGTAACTGGAAAATCTGAATTAAATGATTTACACAAATGAGCAAATATGTTTGGCAGTATGGCACAAACGAAGATGCCAAACTATTTCTTTGTCTATAAAGACTATAGTGACATTGAACTCAAGACTGAAATCATATGTTGCTCAGCACATCGGTAGATAATGGAGATCAGTCACCTGATGAAAGATCCAGCAACAAATTATGGAAAAACATGCTTCCGAATAAACATAGTGTGTTTCTCTGTCTTGTTCTAACGAAATGAATCCTGTCAGAAATTTGTTTTGACAATTTGCCCTCACAACTGTCGCACAAATGTGGAGAAAAAATTGCAGTAAAAGCCCATTTGCAGTGCAGACTGAGCTTGGGAAAAGCCACCCCACTCGGACTTGATTCATATTTCATCATACTGAAGAGGTGGAACTGTCCTCTATCTGGATATGTCAAAGCTCCACAAGTGGCCCAGTTCCTTGCATGTGGCAACAAAAGCGGCACCACGCAGTAATGAATCAAATTAAGTGGAATGTCAGCTAGGCTAACAGAGCTCCCCTTCTCCCCTCAAGATGAAAAGAAATAGTTTCATGGCTCCAATTTGTCTCCTGCCCTCACCAGAACATATTTTTGCATTTTATCTTAAAAAAAAGAAAATGGAAAAAATATATATATATATGCTTCTGGCAAAGACATGATGGGTAGAAGAGAAGGGGGAAAAAATCAATTGGAAATGTAAAATATGCATTCATTCTGCAGTCACAGGTAGATTGGTAGATTATAGAACAAGGCCTTTGCTTTGAGAGGGATGTAAATACAAGGACTAACGGGAATTACATTTCAGGCAGAGGGAACGCACCTGATCTCATTTACTCATTCTTTTTCCTTTCCCCTAGTGTTTGAAGATTAAAGTGAAGGATTATGTGAAGGAAAACTGATATGTTACAGCGACAGAAGACAAAGAGCACCACTGCTGATGTAGTGATGAGCATGATATATAAAGGTGTAAAAAAAACAAAGCACAAAAGAGGGAGAAGTAACTTAAAGGAAAAAAAGAATTCCTTCACTCAGGCTTGTCAACAGTTATGAGAGCTTTTCTAAGCCTTGAGTGAGGAAAAAGACAAAGTTATACATTATTTAAAAAAAAGCCTGTGGGAAGAGGAAGTAAACAGTCACCTTAGTTTTCTTCTCTGTTTACCTCTAGCTAAATTCTGTTTTCCTATTACATCAATAACGCCTAATGCTTTCATGCCATTCACCCAGAATATAATCTTTCAGAGCATCACTGTGGATCCCACAGTTAGACATGCTTTAATGCAGGTTAAATGAGGTATCCTAACAATATAAAATGGAGAGAATGGAGTTCAATTTCTAAAATAATTATTGATAGAGAATTGAATTTCTGAGCTAGATTTGGGTTAGTTGTATGAAATAACAGTAATTTGGGTACAGTAGGGTAATTCAATTAGAAAACCAAGAGGAAAGTCCCTAAGGAACCGGGGAGTATAAAATGATTGTAAACCTGAGTTACTGCATGCCTGTAATTCTGAAGGTATACAAAAGATGTGGCTTCATGAATGTGTTTAGAGGAAAGTTTGCCAGCATTTATGTATAAGTGTGTAAAATATAAACAGCAAAGAAATGGTTTTGCAATGTCAATGACCAGAGGAGTTTGAATTGATCAAATTATGCAGTAAAAAAGGCAGGATTTACTTTAAAATCAGGGATGTTACAGTAAGTAGAATTCATCATCTATTCTACTCAGGTCTGCTTTACACACTGAAAATGTTTTATAATCAAATAAATTGTGTCAATTATTTCTCAAATTATGTTGTTTTTATTTAACATGTTTCACACGTAGCATTTAAAAAAAATCAATAATCAAACACAATGAAATACAAGGAGGTTAAAAGTTGTATTTTTGTTTATTTGTTTACCATTAATGCAATACTTTTAAAATCTGAAATTATTCCTTTTACCTAAATCAGGGGTTTTGTCTATGGATGAATCAGCAAGCTTACTACTACACTATTAAAGAGCAAATGAAAAATCATACAAAGACAGGTACTAATTCAGTTGGATTTAAAGGTAGAGTCAGCAATTTTTCAGAAATGCAAGTAAGAAACTTAAGTTCCTTTTTGAACGACCGTCTTACCTGCTCTTCTGCTTCTCAGGGGGATCAATAGAAAATAATCTCCAGACCCCTTCCTCTTCTTCTCATAACCTTGTACACGGTTCGCTTTTTGTGATCCTCAGCCAAGTTTAAAGTATACAGTGAGAGCAGTGGAGCTACAATGAACAGCTAACCGCTAAGCTAACTGGATACAGAACTACTAGAAGCGCACATGCGCAGCCAACAAGCGGAAACTAAGAAGGAACGAGGACGCACATTGGCGTTACGAGAGCGCATCATAACGATTGACATGTGGGACAACCAATAGATAAGGCGATACCCCCAGAACACGAGGAACGGGGGGGCATTGGCAGGATGAGACATGAAGGCATCTGATTGGTTCTTTGCATTAGGACCGAATGGCAGGAATTGGTCAGAGATTTTACGGGCGTGCAGCTCTCACAGAGACTTTTTAACCTCCTTTTCCTGGATACATAATTACTACTGTCAGGATGGAAGGACCGTTTCACCCAGTATAACAAAAAGTGTTTCTGATCAGGATTACCAAATACACCTTTAATGGGTGTTGGCATATTTATTTGGCCTTCAAAATTTTTAAAGAAATCATTGCGATGGTGATAAGATTGTTAATACTGTGATGACCATAGTAGTTGTGATATGTGATGATTTTCTTCTTTCCTGTCTTTGTCATCTGTGCTTTCCACCAATCTGTGAACTTTAGCATTTTGAACAGTCATTTGTGTCCGGTAAGAGCACCTGACTCTGACCCACTGGCTAACCATTATACTGACATGTGAAATGCAAGTTCATAACATCTGGAATATATCAGCCAACGATTATTGTACTCCAAAGAGTCCTTTGCGATATGAATATTAAACATACTGATATTGCGATGACAATGTATGTGCAATATATAGTCCAGCCTTATTATTTATGTGTTTAATGTGATCTGCTGTGTGAACCAAGTGCAGGAAAAAGCAAACTGTGGGTTAAAATGGTTGTTGACAGTCAAATGAAGAAAATGTACAGTGGTGTGGGAACGCTTAGACTTTAGTCACCTTTGGGAAGTTATTACTTAATTTGGGAAAATGACAAAGCTCAGGTGGATAAGTAGTTTTACTTGGAACTAAAGCCTGGCCTTAATAAGGTAAAACGTAATTTTTTTACACTTCTATCTCAGTGAAATAACACAATGTAAATAAATAACTTTTTGTGTGTGTTTTTTTTTTTTTCTTTTTTGTCATTGTGGTTGCTTTTGTATTAGTGCGTTAACACAATTATTTATGGCAATTCTATTTTGCTGCAGGGAAAGCAGTGGATTATGGGTCATTATGAGAGTCCCAGACACCAATAGTATCTTTATCTTTTTTTATTTGAAGAAATACGCTTCAAACTGAAGGAAGAAGGCAGGATTTACCCTCATAAAGACATTGCCCACCACGATGGAACTTGCAAAATCACTTTGCAAGCAATGCCACTCGTTGATTTTCCTGCCCCCATTTTCCCAACATGAGGTCCAGTTCCATTTACCAAAATGATTCAAAAGGAGCCGCTGAATTTTGCACGTAGTGTGAAAGTGTATGTGCATCACTAGCTGGGAACCAGAAGGTGTATCCAATGTCTTTGGGGGACTGGGAAAAGATGAACAAGGGAAGCGGCAAAAGACCGGCACTATATATAGCAAGTAATCTGTCATCTCATTTTTGTCATCCCCTCCTTCCCCTCATTTTTGCTTTGAGGAATGAGGGATTGATGTTCAGAAGATCAGAGAAAGTAAAGGGGGATTCATGAAGGCTGGGTGTGAGGAGAAGAAGTAGGAGCCAGTTTGTGTGCGTTTGTGTGTGCGTGTTGAAAAAAGGAAGGAAGGGCTGTGAGCAGAGCGATCGATCACTGCTACTTTTGGAGACCCAGTTACGGCTGGCTCAAGTCCAGCCCAACTCTCACAAGTCAAAAAAAAAAAAAAAAACATCTGACGGTTTACTTTCAAAACAGTTTTCTACTGAATTTCATCCCGCGCTGCAGAAATTCCATTTCCTCTCCATCTGCAACAGCGCTTCCTCAAGTCAGACATTTCTGAAGTGGGTACTCTTTGAACGTCCTGTCAGCTGTGACAGGTCAGACTCCCTGACTGAGATCCCTCTGCCAGTTAGGAGAAAAATACGCTTTGTTCACAAGTGCACACACAGATTTGTAACGCTTAAACGACACACTCGTGGCAAAAAGCTGTGAGGTTTGAAGGAGCTCCAGTTTAAAAAGGGTTACCTTCTGGCTACTTCAAAGCAGAGATGAAGGAGTGAATAAAATAGGAGAAAGGACATGAAGGGAGATGGAACAAGAAGGAGGTGGAAGAAGTAAACCAAAGGAAAACAGAGGGTAAAGATATAAAAAAAAATGCTACATTACATTGCTTTAAATGGACAAGACAAAAGAAAGCAGATTGCAATTTGTCTGCAAACTGCATATTATAATGTAAAAGATGTTGGGTCATATATGGATCAACACATTAAGGAACAACTGAACAATTTGAAAGGCTAAACTGCTTCACAATGTGTTAGTTTTAACTATGGCGATGAAAAAAACATTAACTGAAACATCTTAAATCTTAAGAACCAACTCTTTAAATCACACTCTGTGAGCGCTCTCCACATTTTCACCTCCTCTTGCAAAGATGTGTAAAATGTCCTAGAATAATCTTTTTTTTTTTTATTGTAGTAGGATAAAATCACTGAACATATTGAAAATCTAAGCTTTAATATTTAAATTTTACTGCACATTTATTGTACACCGCCTCCCGCCCAATGAATGCTGGAGATAGGCACCAGCACCCTACCCAGGGAAACAGGAAGTTGTGTATTTCCAATTAAAAGTTACATTTTTTAAATATATTATGTACATGTATTTTATATATGTAGATGCTGACCTCAAATTCACAAGCTGCACATAGACCTGACTATTACCAGACTTATAGAATCAGGAAATCACTTCGATTGGACAGCATGAAGTCGGCTAAAACGTCTCAAAAAGCAACACATCACCCTCAGATCAAAAATAATTAATAAACACATGAGAAACAAAGTCGTTGATTTCTATCAGTCTGTAAAAAAGGGTGACAAAATCATTTATACAGCTCTGGGGTTGCAATGAACCACAGTGAGAGACAACAGCAACAAGGAGGTCACATAATAGCCCACAAACTCAGGCCTCACCTGTCAAAGTTAATGCCAGTGTTAATAATTCAACAATAGGCAAAACAATTTGCAAAAATGGCATCCATTGGCCAAACCAAGACCTTTTCACAGAAAACCAAGTTGGCTTGGGTAGATTTTTGTTTTTAGCTGAATAAATCAAATCGTCTTTTGAAGAACTCATTGTTGTACTTCATCTGGCTACCTTTGACTCACTTCCAAAATCAGTTTGACGACCTGAAACATTCAAGTTTGACAAAAAAGCAAAACCCAAACAAGGGCATCAAACGTGCTTTTTGACAGATCTCTACTGAAATTAAAAGTTAGTTTTTCCCAGATGTTCAAAATTGCATTATGAAACCGAAATAAAAAATGAATTGATTTCAAAGGTTTGTACACATTTTTTTTTTTTTATCAGGTGCCGTTACGTCTGGCGGGTGCCATACAGAAACAAGAAGGATCATTAAAACCCGCTCTACCTTTCATTGACGACACAGTTAGCTTGCTAGCTCCAGCTAGAAACCATTTCTGTGAATAATTCAGAGAGATGTAAATAAAATATATCCAGTGGCCTCCACCTAAAAAAAAAAAAACCTGAAACAAGATATATGCCATGCTGAGTAATGACTTCTTCTGTACTTGATGAGTTCAGTTGTGACAGGCAAGCAGATGCACCCATAAAAAAGAGAGAAGAACCGTACCTCAAAAATTCAGTTATTCACATTGATATTCAAGTAGGGAAGTGCTGCTTCATTTAAAACTGAATATTTTAGATTGAAACGCCGTATATTCACCTTTGATATTGACACTAAACCATCTCGCCAAATTTGCAAGAAAGTAATAGAAAGAGTAATAAGGATTGAAAGAAGGACAGTGAGTGGGGACAAAGCGTGCGCATTATTATCCTTTAATATTCCCAGAAAGGTATGACATTTACAGCAACAACAACAGCAATATTTTCTGCATTATAAAAGAATAATGTGAAATAGCAAGAACCGCCTCACGAGCAAATTGCCTCATAAGCAATGGAACAATGTACAGTTTGGACATATTAGATATCAGACAAATATGAGTGTCAGATAGGACTCTCACACAGGCACACCGAGGGGGGCAAGGGCAGAAAATTTGAGAGCTGGTAACGAAGCAGGAAAAGATGAATCGGCCACAGTACGCAGGCCTTACTTGAGTGTCCCACCGGCGTTACAGTGTTAACAGACTGCGGTGATGTAGTAGTCCCACCATGTGCCAAAACTACAATCGAGGCTGGGCAGAAATCAATACAAGCTCCGGTCAATAACCCACAGTGGCGCCTGTGATTATGACAATCGCTTCAGGTGGCTGGAGTGTGGATCATATTGCTCAGGCTCAAGGGCATTGCTTCTAGTACACAAAACCTTTTTTTTTTTTTTCATATCCAAAAGGTCAATCCATACGGCAACGGTCTCATTTTCCCTGCTCACATTCGAATATCTTAATTTATGCACTAATTGGATTTGAACTGGCCATGTGTGGTGTTAGGCTCCCCCTGCTCTCACGTTCCAACGCAAAAAAGTTACGTAATTCAAATAATTAAAATGCAGAGTGGGAGGTGGAGTGCAGAAGACTAGATACATTGGGTAATAAGACATTTATTCCGAATAAGAGATCCTTTTCCATCCCGGTGTGCTTCCTCTTTTGTCTTCTGAACGCAGTGTTTTAATGTCTTTGCACTTCTCCGGCAGTACAAATGCCAGGGCTGAGAAACTTAAAAGATATCGCCTGGTTGAGCCCTAGGAGACTGACATCTGACAACAGCTGCACTTCCTCCTGACTCCCTCACTCCTTCCCTTCCCCTATCCGTCAATCACAAGCAAACTTTATACCTCCTCCCTCTTAATGCCGACTCAAATTGCATATCCATATAAATCAGCGTTACTCATATCTTAACAAGCCGAGTGTTTCTTAATTTTATGTTCCATACAACAAATAATTGTTCTGTTCGTTAAAAAAAAAGAACGCCTGGTGTCAGTATCAGTCAGTCAGACAGACAGGCACTCTGTGTGATTTCTATCCTAAGCTTCCTCTCAGCTCCTTTTTCTCTGACACAACACTTTCTAAATTAGCTGCCTGACACTAACCAGTCCCTGAGCCTGGGTGCTTGCTTACCAAAAACGTCTCCCTGACTTTTCAGAAACCTCTAATAAGGACATCAAACAGACGTCAATATTAAAATGTCGCCAAAAAAAGATATCCCCTAAGATCGAGATCGTTTAACGTAAGCGCTTAAAGGCGTAACAGGAAACAATATGATATCAAAACCGAGTCGCCTGCCTTGTTGGAGTCGCCTTTACTAAGCGCTGACTCAGTTGTTGCCGCCTTGTGAACTTAACTTGCTTCATAGCCAGCAGGTCTCAGACGCAGAAAGGTTGGTGATTAACTCTGGTGTTGTTGACATTAATGAGCACTGCTCCTTTTTTCTGCCATTCTTGGAGCTGGCATCTGCCCACTTTACACATGCAGAGAGAAAACAGTGCTGCGCCCGGCTGGAGGGCAGAGTAGAGACAGCTAACATACTGTAGATTAATTAGAATAGCAGCGCACTGAAAGCTGCCTCCAATTTCATTAGCTCACCGTTACAGGCGATTCACGGGCAGGTTTAGAGAAACACTCATTTCCACAGACACGAGAGACAATTAAAACCACTCAAGACCTTTGTGTGCCGTAGCGCTTCATGTTTAATATTTTAGGCTTTTTTAGGACAGCAACAACAAAACGTACTGTTTTATGAGCAGAGATACTATCATGAACGCTGTTACCAATAGCACGCTTAAATACGACTAAAATACTAAAAAAAATATATATATAACAACAGAAACCAGATGTCCCTTGTTGTCCCTGTTAATGTGTAAGCCACTGTTAACACCGCAGTACAGCTTGCTGTCGCAGAAAGTTAGAAAAGCAAAAAGAGGGGCTCAACGTATTTCCTTCATTCATTTAGGCAGAGCCTTTTTGCAGTTTTCACCATCAGCGCAGCAGACGACATTGCTTTATGACTACCTAATATTAGAAGCTGCTTCATAAATTTCTGACGTATGGATTGTAAGGCCGAAACGTTGAAACAGTTTAATTTTCCTGCAGAAACAGTCCGGCATGATTCATACCCCTGGCAGATTTAGATTTATAACAATTTGGTAATAAATTCAACCAAGAAATGTGTTTCTGATTGGAATTAAGATGGGCATCTGTCTGAAGATTTTATATATATATATATATATATATTATATATATATATATATATATATATATATATATAATATATATATATATATATATATATATATATATATATATATATATTTATATATATTTATATATATATATTTATATATATTTATATATATATATATTACATTTATCAAACCTGGGATGTCAGCAATTATTCATACCCTTCTCAATAATCAATGGAACAATTTTTATTTGCACTACAGGAATCAGTCTTTCCTTATAATTGCTGCCCAGCTTGTGTCATGTTTCCACTGGTATTGTTACTGTTTATCATTTTCACAGCATGGATGAAAGCATTTAAGTCTAAAATATTGTGTCAAGTATTTAAAAAAAAAAGTGCCTGTGTCGAGGTAACGATGCAAGGACAGGTCGATTTACAGTGGTCCTCTGATCACACCGCGGCCCCCCTCAATAACAAAGTGGCTCGGGCTGTTAATTGAAAGCAATGTTTCCTTCAGCTTCAATGGGATTATCATACGCATGCCTTGGGACTGTCATGTGAAAGGCAAGATGACTGGGGAGTATTTTTACTATGGCGTGAGATTTCCAGTCCTCTATGGCAGCGACCACCTTTTAGTGAAGTAGTGTGCTGTTTGCAAAGGTGGTTCTCTGTTTTCTTCTACACTAAGTGAATCATGCTGGCCGACGTCTGTCACAAAAATACGGTTTTTATAATTTAGCTATGAGCACGAGTAGAAAGTGCAGCCGTGCGGTCAGACAGAGCAGACTGAGAGTGAGTAAAAGTTGGAAACAAATGAGTGGCAGTCAGAAATACAGGTCTTGGCATTTAAGTCCTTCTCTGAAGACAGCGGTGCACAGCAACAGACCTCCATGGTGACCAAACTGGCTTGTGGGACTAAATAACCAGAGAAAGTCTAGGTGCATTCTTTAGCTGGACAAAATTTTAACAGTGATAGTTTCTTTGTGCTAAAGGGCAGGGTAATATGTGGAAAGCAAGTGAATTTATGGGTTTCTGTTGGCAGAAATATTAGCTGCAACTGTTCGTGTTCAGGACGCAACACCAGACTCCAACTGCATTAAACACGGCTTCTTTCACAATCCAACTTGATCAAATTTAATGGATAAATACATTAAAAATGTGTGTGTGTCATTTTGCAAGTCTGTTGTCCATTATAGAATAGAATAAAAATAGAATCATCCTTTTTCCCACTTACAAAATATGGAAAGCTGTTGAATAAATAGCAGGGCTGTAAACAGCTTACAGAGTTCACTGGGAGCAATGATGATTACAAGCTCTAGGATTTTTTTTCTTCCAAATCTAAACAGGTAGTTATACAGTTAGAGAACAAAGATAAGAGGGAAAACACGGCATGACTGAGAGGCAAAAGGTGGTCCCAAATCAAGACTTTTGTTTGTGGGTCGGTAAGAGAGACCCTGGAAATGATAATGTAAAGTTGTTTATTCGTTTTAGTCTGACCAATTGGTTTTAAGAGTTTACAAAACAATGCATCAATAACTAAAGTAATAAATGGATAATCCCACAAGTTGTTTTAAAAAACAATTAGATCTTTTTTTAGTACATTCAACAATAAACCTATTGTTAGTTTCTAAGTTTCTAAATAATTTGAGGAATTTCCAGCCAAAATGCTGTTTTTTTTCTCCTTTAGTAGTTCAGGTTGTCTGCCATTTTCAGGGGATACCTGTTTGGAAGGAGACTTTTTACTAAATTACTTTGAAAGTAGAGAGAGTTAAGCAGCCTGCACTATTGGAAAATCGCTATGATGATGATGAATATGTCCCTTTTAGATTTTCACAGTGATTTTTTTTTTTTTTTTTTTTTAGAAATGCATTAGGCATGTATAAATCAAAGTTGCTTCAAGGTTTCATCTTAACCCTATTAAAACAGTCTGGGACTTAACTCAGGTTTTTTGTGCTTCCATGTGCCTGCGCTTAAAGCAAGATCCTTCATTCATCCACCTTTTTTGTCGCTCACGTCAAAATCCCTTTATTCTCCCTTTTCTAGCTCATTTTTACAAACTTGCATTACCCGGTTCCTGCTCCTGTCTCTCGCAGCCTCCCACTCTCTCTCTCTCCAAACTTCGATGTCCCCCCATTGTTCTCAGATGATATTGTATGAACTCTCATTACAGGGGTGGTAATAGGCTCCTCTGCTCAAGATCCTCTTTATTATCTGTCAACTGTGGGCTACATCTCTAAGCTGATTAGCCAGAGCTGCCTTTTCAGCGTTTCAATTGAGTCCATTTTGAGTAGTCAAGCAGATTGCCTTACATTCATTACTGACATTCTTAGAGCATTACGCGACATTAAAATACGGTAATCCAAAAAGCACATTACTGCAGCGTGGATAAGAGAGCAACAGAAGAATGACATCAGGACACATTTCAATACCGGTCTCACAGGGAGATGGCTGAAGTAGCTATTAAAAGCAATCCAAAGCTATTTGCTGCAGTAGAGAGAGATGTTCAGTTTTAACATGAATGGCCAAGCTGGCAATCACTTATGTCACACGTGTCAGGCGTGCATACATTTTCATTTAAAAAAACAGACAAGAAAATGTTTTCATTACACAGTGCCTAGCAAAACTTTTCATATAACTGAAACTTTTTTACGTTACGTTAGGTTACATTACTTTACATTAGGTTACGTTACTTTACATTAGGTTACGTTACATTAGGTTACATTACTTTACATTAGGTTACGTTACGTTATGTTACTTTACATTAGGTTACGTTACGCTACGTTACGTTAGGTTACATTACTTTACATTAGGTTACATTACTTTATATTAGGTTACGGTATTATATGTTACGCTATGTTACATTAGGTTACATTTCTTTACATTAGGTTACATTACTTTACATTAGGTTACATTACTTTATATTAGGTTACGTTATTTTATGTTACGCTACGTTACATTAGGTTACATTACTTTACATTAGGTTACGTTACTTTACGTTACGCTACGTTAGGTTACATTACATTAGGTTACGTTACTTTACGTTATGCTACGCTACATTAGCTTACATTACCTTACATTAGGTTACGTTACGTTAGGTTACATTACTTTACAATAGGTTACAATACTTTACATTAGGTTACGTTACTTTACATTAGGCTGCGTTACATTAGGTTACATTACTTTACATTAGGTTATGTTACGTTATGTTTCTTTACATTAGGTTACGTTACTTTACATTAGGTTACGTTACTTTACATTAGGTTACGGTATTTTATGTTACGCTACGTTACATTAGGTTACATTACTTTACGTTACGCTACATTAGGTTACATTACTTTACATTAGGTTACGCTACGCTACTTTAGGTTACATTACATTAGGTTACGTTACTTTACGTTACGCTACGCTACGTTAGCTTACATTACCTTACATTAGGTTAGGTTACGTTACGTTACGTTACGTTAGGTTACATTACTTTACAATAGGTTACAATACTTTACATTAGGTTACGTTACTTTACATTAGGCTACATTACATTAGGTTACATTACTTTACATTAGGTTACGTTACGTTATGTTACTTTACATTAGGTTACGTTACTTTACATTAGGTTACGGTATTTTATGTTACGCTACGTTACATTAGGTTACATTACTTTACATTAGGTTACATTACTTTACGTTATGCTACATTAGGTTACACTACTTTACATTAGGTTACGTTACGCTACGCTACTTTAGGTTACATTACACTAGGTTACGTTACTTTACGTTACGCTACGTTAGCTTACATTACCTTACATTAGGTTACGTTACTTTACGTTACGTCCACCACATAAGGTTTTTATTTGGGAGGGGATTTTCTGTCACTTCATATTACAAAGCAGAGAAGAAAACTGAGAATTGCAAGTTGAAACTCTCTCTTGTGTTTAGGTCGTAAACAATTAGCTAATTTGATTTGAGTTGAATGTTTTAATTATTTGTATCGTCACTGTCTTTGTAACTTTTTGTTGTTGTTGTTGTTTTAACAAAATGGGTCTCTCTTGTAAATGAGATCTTGGATCCCAATGAGACAACCTGCATAAATAAAAGTAAAATAAACAAAATAAAAGGAAAATTATAGCTGTGTTGACCTTTTTTTGCAAATAAAATAAACTGCTAAATACATTGTGCATTTGTAGTTAGCTTTCCTGAATCCACAGTTTGAAGAACTCTATTTCACCACCACAGCTACAGGTCCTTTAGGGGACTTTCTCTGCCAGCTTTGCAAATGGAAATAGTGAAATTATTTGCAAATTCTTTGCAATGTTGCGCAAGATCGTACTAGACGGAGACTTTCTCCCAACATCACTTCAGAAGTCTAGTTATAGATTCTAATAGTGCTAGTTGGAAAGCTGAACCCAAGGCCCGACAGAGTTGTGTGCACGTATGAGAATCATTTTCCTCCCTGTTCATATCATTTCAGGCAGGATTCCACGGGAAATGTCCTTTCTCAGACCAGAGGGCAGGAAACGCATAAAAGTGGGGGGAAAGCAGAAGTGGGACAACACTCAACATGAGAAGCAGGAAGACTAGGTTATGACTTCTAGCACTAATAATGACGTAATTCATAGTGTGAGTAGCTATATTGCATATATGAGTGGCAGCTTGTGAATTTCTTTTGTCACTAGCATTAGAGCCAAAGTATGATTATTTGGAAGTATTATTTGTGTACGCTTAGAGCTAAGCGAATGCTCCCGTGGCTCCGTCACTGTGCTTTAACATTTACTCAATCTTTTTCTTCCCCACACACACAGACACATAGCCACTAATCCATTCAGTCATTGTTAATCCACACGTTATGCAGGTGCAGAGTTCTGCTACACACTGCTGACAATCAAGTCACTTGTGGCGACGTCTCACCTGTCTGCATTTTGCTTGTCACCGCTGTTGTTCCTGTCATTGCACCCAGTTTATTTGAAGAATAATCCTTGTACCAGGCACTGAATATAGCACACTAAATCTGGAGATCATCAGTGTCACACAAAAGCCTTTGCCTGCATGAGTGCCGAGTAAAATGTCATGTTTTCAGTTGTAAAAAAAAAAAAAAATTGACAAACGGTTCCGCTTTACTTGTAGCGACTGTCTGGGAAATAGACTGGCGAGAAGGCGTGTAGTCCTCGACGCGGGGTTTGCTTCACCACTTATGATCCATTTGCCAAAGAGCAGCTGAATCAGACCAGGTGCAATGCATGGACATTCTTCTAGAGGTTCATTTCCTCCCTCCTCTCACTTATAATCTTTTATAAATGTGGAAAACATACATTTTCTGAATAAAAAAGGCTAATTGCTAATGGTTGCAAAAGTGCTCAAAGACACTTCAGACCTACAGACCTTCACAAGACAATGCAAGCTGAAACTATGAAGGCACTGTTCAAATAAAAAAAAAAATCCAAAATTAAACTAATTTTAAAAAGAAATAAAAAAATGTCGCATATTGCTTTTAACAACATTGAACATCATGTTTACTCT